>NW_026112332.1:42500-130000 GCF_024679095.1 Eriocheir sinensis | reverse complement strand
TTGAACTCACGAGTTAGATCGGAGCATATGTTAAGGGAAATAAAATGTTAATAAGGTAATACTGATACCAGAGGATCTTAATCTAGACGTTCACCTTGTTTTAATGGAATACTCCGCTTATTGTTATTGAATGAGATTTTTTTTTAATAGACTTCATTAATGTTTTCTTAGTTCAGACGCGTCAATCTGATTTTTATTTTATTTTATTTTTTGCAAATCTCACACACCAGGTTTAGATCTCCACAAGCACGCGCCGCGAGGAATTACCAAGGATTACTTACGTCCCCCCACACACACACTAGGCGGGTCAAGGTCACGGCGGATAACGTTACGGGTGCTGCGGCAAGAAACTGGAGCTATTTATGCCTTGCTGCGGGGCCAGTTTTTATCGGTTGTTTTGAATCTTGGCTGAGCGGGTCACGTGGCCTGATAAATTATAACGCTTCCAGTTTGTGTTGATTCTATACTCATCATTTACTCGTTTGGGTCAAATTGCGTCAAAGGAAAAAATAAATGCAGATATACTTCACATGCGAGCCTTCTTGAGTCCGTCGGTGGCTCCTGCTGTGATTTTGGTGGGAAAGGATAGACAGAGATTAACAGACAGACTGAGAGAAAGGACGGCAAACAGACAGACAGACAAATAGATCGACAGACACCCAGAAACAAGCAGACGGGCAGACAGACAAACAGAAAAACAGACAGAGACACATATACACACAAATAACCAAACAAGGAAACAAGAAAAACAAACACACAATCAAGCATACAAACTTACAAACACACTGACAAACGCAAAGGAAGGCGAGGCAGGCAGTGTTTCCGCGTGACTAGCCGCGGCTTCATCTTATTAAGGGTTTCTGTTTTCACGACTCCTCCTGTCGAGCTCCACGTGTGCTGAGAGAGGCGTATAAATCAGCTGTCAAATCATACACTGGCAACCATAAACCAACTCAAGGGACCAAGGGCCAGTTTCACAGCTCCCCATGACGGGTTAGTAGGCTCCCAACCCATTACCAGAGCCTTCGAAATTTCCATGTATAGTGTCTGATGTTTATATTTAAGTTCACAAATTTGATGAAACTATACAGGAAAAGTCTTGTGTATTTAGTGTGGCATCGAAGACCTCACCATTTTGGATTGTATGGGATTCTATAGTTTGGTTCGGGCTGTTACGAAGACACTGTGTTGGACTGTGAAATCGGCTCTAAAGGATATAAATAGTGGGCTTAAGGAGGAGCCGAGATTAGTAGAAGGCAGGTTTTGTAAGAGGGTGTTCAATGCAATTTACTGAGACGCAAAGGAAATGACTCTCGGGGCTCGGAGGAAATGCCAGTCACTCGTGTGGGACAATAAGATATCTCTTCGGATGGAGGCAACACATCTCTTTACTTAAGTGGCATTATAGTCAGAGGCAGACAACGCTGAACTTTGGCTCGATATCTCTTTTTATTGGTCGGGGCATTTTTTTGGGGTGAATGAGAAGATTATGATCATTCTGTCGTTTTTTTTTCTTCAGTGTTGCTCTCGGTTTTCTTCTGTTACCGACCTGATCGAATAATGAGGTGCGATTTACTTCTCAAAAACTAAACCTGAACCTACTTTTAATGTCCGAAAGATAAAGAAAATATGTTGCTGCTTCATTCAGTGCTTTGTAAGACGGAGACAAATCCGCGCCTGCCAACAAATCGCCTGCCAACATTTAAAGGAACACCGCTGCCAGTCTGAGCCGTGTGTGTGTGTGTGTGTGTGTGTGTGTGTGTGTGTGTGTATTCCTGACATGCGTTGCTTATAATTATGTGACGGAGATAAAGTTTAATACAGTATCCTAATTATGTAGTTTCTTTCTTCTTCTTTTTCTTCTTCTTTCTCTGATATTTCTTATACTACTTTTTCTTTTTCATCGTTTTCTTCTTTTTCTTCTTCTTTCTCTGGTATTTCTTATAATACTTTTTCTTATTCTTCTTTATCTGATATTTATTATACTACTTTTCTTTTCTTCTTTCTCTGATATTTCTTATACTACTTTTGCTTTTCTTCTTTCTCTGATATTTCTTATACTACTTTTCTTTTCTTCTTTCTCTGATATTTCTTATACTACTTTTCTTCTTTCTCTGATATTTCTTATACTACTTTTGCTTTTCTTCTTTCTCTGATATTTCTTATACTACTTTTGCTTTTCTTCTTTCTCTTTTCTTCTTTCTGATATTTCTTATACTACTTTTGCTTTTTCTTCTTTCTCTTCTTCTTTTTCTTCTTTCTCTGATATTTCTTATACTACTTTTGCTTTTTCTTCTTTCTCTGATATTTCTTATACTACTTTTTCTTTTTCTTCTTTCTCTTCTTCTTTTTCTTCTTTCTCTGATATTTCTTATACTACTTTTGCTTTTTCTTCTTTCTCTGATATTTCTTATACTACTTTTGCTTTTTCTTCTTTCTCTGATATTTCTTATACTACTTTTGCTTTTTCTTCTTTCTCTGATATTTCTTATACTACTTTTGCTTTTTCTTCTTTCTCTGATATTTCTTATACTACTTTTGCTTTTCTTCTTTCTCTTCTTTTTCTTTTTTCTTCTTTTCTTCTTTTTCTTCTTCTTTTCTTTTCTTCTTCTTCTTTTTCTTTTCTTCTTCTTCTTTTTACTTTTCTGACACACACACACACACACACACACACACACACACACACACACACACACACACACACACACACACACACACACACACACATGGAAAAACAAAACAAAAATGAGATTAGTAGTGCACGTATTCACATCGTTACAAGCTCACCTCCCTTTTCTCTGTCCTTCTCTTCCCTAACCCGCCAGTCGTAAAAACAAAGGACCTGAATGCTCTTGGCACGGAGCCACCTTTAACACGGGCTAATCCATCATCAAACATTTTCCTCCCTGTTTAAATATGCTGCGTGTCCGTGCCCGCTGTTGCCGTGGGGAGCGCGTCAGGAATGCCATGAATTATTCAGTTCGGGTCCTGGGGTATCGGATGCTGTGTGCCATTCAAACTCAAGAGAGCACTTGCCAGATAGTAGTAGTGGTGGCCCCCTCCTCCCTCCCTCCCTTCTCGTGTGTGTGTGTGTGTGTGTGTGTGTGTGTGTGTGTGTGTGTGTGTGTGTGTGCGCGGTGGGTAGACACACACACACACACACACACACACACACAGACACACACACACACACACACACAGATAAAATTAAATGGGATGATAATTATACTGGTGATGATAGCAACAGCACAAATGACAGTGATAACAGTAGTATATAAAAAAAAATAATAATAATAATAAAAATTATAACAATGAAATTTGTAGACCTAACCACAGCAACAACAAAAACAAAAGGAACAGCAAAGAGATAGAGAAGCATCAAAATGTCTCTGCTAACAACAGCCAGCGTCTTTATAACAACGCCTCGCGACGGGTGGCTGGCCGGCACCGAGCAGGACCTAACTAGCAGGCACAGGGCGGGAGGGGCGGGTGATATGTTTGCGTGCCCTCTCCTTACAAGAGACATCTGCTCTTTATGTACTATTCCTCCCAGCACCTACTCTCTCTCTCTCTCTCTCTCTCTCTCTCTCTCTCTCTCTCTCTCTCTCTCTCTCTCTCTCTCTCTCTCTCTCTCTCTCTCTCTCTCTCTCTCTCTCTCTCTCTCTCTCTCTCTCTAAAATATATATATATATATATATATATATATATATATATATATATATATATATATATATATATATATATATATATATATATATATATATATATATATATATGTTCAGGTTGTCCCTCCGAGGGTAATCACCCACCCAGCTATCGAGCATCAACTGCTCGGGTTTGTTGTTCGGAGTTGTCCCTCTCCGAGGGTAATCACCCACCCCGGCTATCGAGCATCAACTGTTCGGGTTTGTTGTTCGGAGTTTTCCCTCTCCGAGGGTGATCACCTCCAAGCCTCCCTGCCGCACATGACACATTCTAATTTCCTAGCACAGTGCTTGGCAGTGCCACCTTCCTACATCTTCACTTTCGTACAGGGTCAGATTAGTACAGTCCAGCCTCTCAGCAGCATAATTATAACACCTCCAAGTCTCTCTGCAGCACATGACACATTCTGATTCCCTAGCACTAAGCCAGAGAGTCCCACCTTCCTACACCTTCACCTTCGTCAGATTAGTGCAGTCCAGCCTTTCACTAGCATAGCTGTAACACCTCCAAGCCTCTCTGCAGCATATACGACCTTTTGATTCCCTTTGAGCCAAAGAGTGCCACCTTCCTAGATAGCCAGATTAGTGCAGTCTAGCCAATCACTAGCATAGTTATAACACCTCCAAGCCTCATTGCAGCACATGGCACCTTCTTTTTCCTGAGCATTGAGCCAGAGAGTGCCACATTCCTACAGGTCAGATTAGTGCTGTCCAGCCTTTCACTAGCATAGGTATAACACATACAAGCCTCTCTGCAGCACATGACACCTTCTGATTCCCTATGAATGAGCCAGATAGTGCCACCTTTCTACAGTGTCAGATTACTGCAGTCCAGCTGTTGTATAGTCATTACACCTCAGCGGCACCGAAGCACTGAGCAGCTCTTCGGAACAGCAATCCGAGGATACATGTACTGCCAAGGCCCGAGGATCGGACATTCCCTGTCTGGCCTCTTTATATAATACATCGCAACCCCCGCTCCTTCGTGTGTGTGTGTCACTCCTCAACACGTGGCGACGAGGATGGGATTCTGAAGGAATCAAGTGAAACCCCGAGGACGAGAATGGCAGCAATAATTGGAGCGGTGGAGCAGTACTCAGGGGGAGAAGATTTCGAGGCCTATACAGAAAGGTTCGAAGAGTTCCTGGAGGTCAGTAATATCACCGAGGAGAATCGGAAACGGGCGTTGTTCCTGACTGTCTGCGGCCCGACGGTGTATCAATTACTGAGGAACCTGTGCGCCCTGGGGAAACCCTCTGAGAGGACACTGAAGGAATTGATTCGTCTCGCTACCCAGCACTATGCGCCCAAAGTTTCAGTGGTGGTGGAAAGGTTCAAATTCAACTCTGAAAATCAAAGGGAAACCCTGACAATCAGCAGTTACGTGGCAGAACTGAAGAGGAAAGCTTCCAACTGCAGCTTTGGGGCAAACTTAACAGAGCAGCTTCGAGAAAGATTCGTCGGTGGAGTGTCGAGCGAACGGATCCGGCGGAGGCTGTTACGAGAGGGCGACGACTTAACTTGGGACAAAGCGTGCAAATTGGCATTATCGATGGAGGCAGCAACCACGGAGGCGAAGGTGCTGGGAGGGGAGCACAAAGAAGCCCAGGTGAACAGAGTGGAGCCGCCGCGAACGAAGCCCGGGGACCAGAAAGAACCAACGAGCAGGTGGGACAAGGCCAGGTTGCAAAACAAGTACTTGCCTCGTGAGGGGGCACGTAGTAGTGTACCTTGTAATCGGTGTGGCAGTAGTTACCACAAGGCAACGGAGTGCCCATTTAAGGATAGGGAATGCTTCAGGTGCAGTCGTAAAGGCCACACCAGGCGAATGTAATGTGTCGACGGCGAGGCAGAGTAAATAGCGTGGATGATGAGGAGCAAGAGATTAGTGATGAGGAAGAGAGGGTGGAGGTGTGTGGTATTTTACAGCTGCCTGGACAACAGCCTGGATAACACCTCCAAGCCTCTCTGCAGCACATGACACCTGATTCCCTAGCACTGAGCCAGAAAGTGCCACCTTCCTACACCTTTACTTTCCTACAGGGTCAGATAAGTGCAGTCCAGCCTTTCATTAGCATAGTTATGACACCTCCAAGCCTCTATGTAGTACATGACACCTTCACTTTTGATTCACTAGCCCTGAGCCAGAGAGTGCCACCTTCCTACACAATCACCTTCGTACCTGGTCAGATTAGTGCAGTCCAGCTTACACTAGCATAGTTATAACACATCCAAGCCTCTCTCCAGCAAATGACACCTTGTGACTCCCTAGCACTGAGGCAGTGCCAGCTTCCTACAGGATGAGATTAGTGAAGTCAAGCCTTTCACTAGCATAGTTACAAAACCTCCAAGCCTCTCTGCAGCTCATACGACCTTTTGATGCCCTAGCACTGAGCCAAAGAGTGCCACCTTCCTACAACTTCACCTTCCTAGAGGGCGAGATTAGTGCAGTCCAGTCGTTCACTATCATAATTATAACACCTCAAGCCTCTCTGCAGCACATGACACCTTCTGATTCCCTAGCACTGAGCTTTAGAGTGACACTTTCCTATAGGGTCAGATTAGTGCGGGTGATCTTGGACATATTCCTCTTACTCATCCCCCCTCCTACTCCTTTATGCCTGTTATTAGGATTTTTAGGAATGATGTTTTCTATGCCCTCTCTGACCTCAACTCTCAGAAGGCTTATGGACCTGATAGAGTGTCTCCTATTGTCCGTAAAAACAGTACCTGGTCAAACTCTTTCGTCTCTGTCTATCAACATGTACCTTTCCTTCCAGCTGGAAGTACGCCTTCGTACAGCTTGTGCTTTAGAAGGTGACCGTTCCAATCCCTCAAACTACCGCCCTATAGCTTTACTTTCCTGTCTATCTAAAGCTTTTGAATCAATCCTTAACCGGAAGATTCAAAAGCACCTTTTCACTTCTAACCTTCTATCTGACCGCCGGTATGGGTTCCACATGGGGCGTTCTACTGGCGATCTTCTTGCTCTCTTAACTGATTCTTGGTCATCTTTTCTTAGCCGTTTCGGTGAAACTTTCTATGTTGCGCTAGACATATCGAAAACACTCGATAGAGTCTTGCACAAGTCTTTGCTTTCTAAACTGACCTCGTTCGGATTCTATCCTTCTCTCTGTTCCTTTATCTCTAGTCTACTTTCCGGCCGTTCTATCTCTGCGGTGGTAGACGGTCACTGTTCTCAGGAACTTATTAACATTGGTGTTCCACAGGGCTCTGTCCTATCACCCACTATCCTCCTGTTATTCTTCAATGATCTTCTTTCCATAACAAACTGTCCTATCCACTCATACGCTGATGACTCCACTCTGCATTATTCAATTTCTTTCAATAGAGAACTCTCTTAACAGGAATTACATGACTCCAAGCTGGAGGCTGCAGAACGCTTAACCTCAGACCTTACTAACATTTCCGAGTGGGGTAAAAGGAACCTTGTGCACTTTTTTTTTTTTACGTCGCGGCCTATTGCGCCGGTAGGCTTCTTCCTGCCGGATCCTGATGGTCGGTCCAAGGCTTCTTCCCAGTGGGTCCTGATGGTCGGCCCAGCCCGTTCTGGCACAGGCGAGTGTTTATAGTGGCGCCATCTTGCATTGGCTCATGCTGCCCTCCCGGAGCTCATCTTTAATCCTAGAATCTGGAGTCCGGGTTGATAGGTGGTCTTCTGGACAGCATGTGGGTAGTTTTAAGCCAGTCGGCGGCTGCTGAAAAATCCAAGCTTGGTGGCATCAGTCGGGGATTGAACTCGTGTCTTCCTAAACGCGGGACGGTCTCGCTATCCGTTCAGCCACCGCCTCTATAATGCATCAAAAACACAATTTATCCACTTATCAACTCGACGCAATCTTCCAAACACCCTTACCCCGATTATTCGACAACACTCAGCTGTCACCATCTTCAACACTAAACATCCTCGGTCTATCCTCAACTCAAAATCTTAACTGAAAACTTTACATCTCGTCTCTCACTAAATCAACTTCTTCAAAGTTGGGCGTTCTGTATCGTCTCCGCCAGTTATTCTCCCCCGCACACATGCTATCCATATACAGTGGCATTGTCCGACCTCGTATGGAGTATGCATCTCATGTGTGTTGGGGCTCTACTCACACCGCTCTCTTGGACAGAGTGGAGTCTAAGGCTCTTCGTCTCATCAGCTCTCCTCCTCATACTGATAGTCTTCGACCTCTTAATTTCCGCCGCAATGTTGCCTCCCTTTCTATCTTCTATCGATATTTTCAGGCTGACTGCTCTTCTGAACTTGCTAACTGCTTGCCTCCCCCCATCCCGCGGCCCCGGTGCACCCGACTTTCTACTCATGGTCATCCCTATACTGACCAAACCCCTTATGCAAGAGTTAACCAGCATAATCACTCTTTAATCTCTCACGCGGGTAAACTCTGGAACAATCCTACTTCTTATGTATGTCCTCCTGCCTACGACTTGAAAACCTCTCCTCCCGAAATTGACCTCTCTTTCGGCCACCTCTTTGGATTCTTTTTGTGAGCAGCGAGTAGCGGGCTTTTTTTTATTATTGCTTACTTTACCCTTGAGCTGTCTCATTTGTTGTAAAAAAAATAGTTATAACACCTCCAAGCCGCTCTGCAGCACATGACACCTTCTGATTCCCTACCACAGACCTTCAGAGTGCCACATTCCTACACCTTTACCTTCTTACAGGGTCAGATTAGTGCAGTCCAGCCTTTCACTAGCTTAGTTATAACACCTACAAGACTCTGCAGCACATATCTCCTCCTGACACCCTAGCACTAAGGCAGAGAGTACCACCTTCCTACGCCTTCACCTTTCTACAGAGTCAGATTAGTGCAGTCCAGCCTTTCAGTAGCATTGTTATAACACCTCCACGCCATTCTGCAGCACATGACACCTGATTCCCTAGCACTGAGCTTGAGAGTGCCACCTTCCTACTGGCTCAGATTAGTGCAGTACAGCCTTTCACTAGCATAGTTATAACAACCCCATGCCTCTCTGCATCATATGACACCTGACTCCCTAGCAAAGAGTTCGAGATTGCCACCTTCCTGCAGAATCACTTTCCTACAGGGTCAGATTAGTGCAGTCCAGCCTTTCACTAGCATAGTTATAACACCTCGAAGCCTCTATGCGGCACATGACAACTGATTCCCTAGCTCCAAGCCAGAGCCACCTTCCTACACCTTAACCCTCCTACTGTGTCAAATTAGTGCAGCCTAGCCTTTCACTAGCATAGTAATAACACCGCCAAGCCTCTCTGCAGCACATGCCACCTTCTGATTCCTTAGCACAGCGCTTGAGAGTGTCACCTTCCTATTGGGTCAGATTAGTGCTGTACATCTTTTCACTAGCATAGTTATAACACATCCATGCCTCTCTGCAGCACATGCCACCTTCTGATTCCCTAGCACAGAGCTTCACCCTCCTACACTTTCACCTTCCCACACTGTCATATTAGTGCAGTTCAGCCTTTCTTAAGCATAGTTATAACACCTACAAACCTGTATGCAGCACATTACAGCTTCTGATTCCTACGCACTGAGCCAGAAAGTGCCCCCTGCCTACAGGGTCAGATTAGTGGAGTAGAGCCTTTCACTAGAATAGTTAAAACACCTCCAAGCCTCTCTGCACCACATACGACCTTCTGATTCCCTAGCACTGAGCCAGAGAATGCCATCTTCCTACACCTTCACCTTCCTTCAGGGACAAATTAGATTAGATCAATCCAGCCTCTCACATGCATAGTTATAACACCTCCAAGCCTCTCTGCAGCACATGCCACCTTCTGATTTCCTAGCACCGAGCTTGAGAGTGCCACCCTCCTATTGGGTCAGATTAGTGCTGTACATCCTTTCACATGCATAGTTATAACACATCCAAGCCTCTCTGCAGCACATACCACCTTCTGATTCCCTAGCACAGAGCTTGAGAGTGCCACCTTCCTATTAAGTCAGATTAGTGCTGTACACCCTTTCACTAGCATAGTTATAACACCTCCAAGCTTCTCTGCAGCACATGCCACCTTCTGATTCCCAAGCAAAGAGCTTGAGAGTGCCACCTTCCTATTGGTTCAGATTAGTGCTGTACATCCTTTCACATTCATAGTTATAACACATCCAAGCCTCTCTGTAGCACATGACACCTTCTGATTCCCTAGCACAGAGCCAGAGAGTGCCACTTTCCAAAAGGGTCAGATTAGTGTAGTCGACCCTTTCATTAGCATAGTTATAACACCTCCAAGCCTCTCAGCAGCACATGACACCTTCTAATTCCCTAGCACTGAGCTTGAGAGTGCCACCTTCCTCAACCTTCTCCTTCCTACAGAGTTAGATTTGTGCAGTCCAGCCTTTCACTAGCATAGGTGTAACACCTCCAATACTCTCTGCAGCACGTGACACCTTCTGATTCCTTAGCACTGAGCCAGAGAGAGCCACCTACCTACAGTGCCATATGAGTGTAGTCCAGCTTTTCATTAGCATAGTTATAACAACTCAAATGCTCTCTGCAGGTCATGACACCGGATTTCCTTGCAATGAGCCAGAGAGTGCCACCTTCCTACTGCTGCACCGTCCTACAGGGCCAGGTTAGTGCAGTCCAGTCTTTCACTAGCATATTTATAACACCCCCAAGCCTCTCTACAGCACATGACTCCTTCTTATTTCCTACCATAAAGCTTGAGAGTGCCACCTTACTACACCTTCACCTTCTTACAGGGTCAGATTAGTGCAGTTTTGCCTTTCACTAGTTTAGTTATAACACCACCAAGCCTCTCTGCAGCAAATGGCACCTTTTGATTCCCAAGCACAGAGCTTGAGAGTGCCACCTTCCTACATCTTCACCTTTCCACATGGACAGATTAGTGCAGTCCAGCCTTTCACTAGTATAGTTAAAACATCTCCACGCCTCTCTGCAGCACATGGCACCTTCTGATTCCCTAGCACTGAGCTTGTGAGTGCCACCTTCCTACACCTTCACCTTCCTCTAGGGTCAGACTAGTGCAATCCAGCCTTTCACTAGCATGGGTATAACACCTCCAAGCCTCTCTGCAGCACAAGACACCTTCTAACTCCCTAAAACTGAGACCGAGGGTGCCACCTACCTAGAGAGCCAGATGAGGCTCTCTGCAGCGCATGACACCTCATAATTCCCAAGCACAAAGCTTGAGGGTGCCACCATCCTACAACTCACCTTCCTACTGGGTCAGACTAGTCAGTCTAGCATTTCACTAGCGTAGTTATGACACCTCGAAGCTTCTCTGCAATACATGACACCTTCTGATTCCCTAGCACTGAGCCAGAGAGTGACACCTTCCTACAGGGTCAGAATAATGCAGTCGAGCTTTCACTAGCATATTAATTTTGTAACACCTCCAAGCCTCCCTGCAGCACATGACACCTGCTGATTCCCTAGCACTGAGCCAGAGAGTGACACCTTCCTACAGGGTCAGAATAATACAGTGCAGCCTTCCACTAGCATAGTTATAACACCTCTAAGCTACTCTGCAGCACATGACACCTTCTGATTCCCAAGCACTGAGACAGAAAATGCCACCTTCCTACACCTTAACCTACCTACAGGGTCAGATTAGTGTAGTCCAGCCTTTCGCTGACATAATTATAACACCACCATGCCACTCTGCAGCACATGACACCTCCTGATTCCCTAGCACTGATCCTGAGAGTGCCACCTTCGTAAAGCTTCTCCTTCCTACAGGGTCAGATTAGTGCAGTCAAGCCTTTCAATAGCATAGTTATAACACCTCAAAGCCTCTCTGCAGCACATGACACTATATATTCCCTAGCACTGAGCAACAGAGTGCCACCTTCCTACACCTTCATTTTCCTACAGGGTCATATTAGTGCAGTACAGCCTTACACTAGCATAGTTATGACACCTCCAAGCCTCCCTGCAGCACATGACACCTGATTCCCTAGCACAGAGCCAGAGAGTGCCACCTTCCTAAACCTTCACCTTCCTACAGGGTCAGATTAGTGCGGTCCAGCTTTTACCTAGCATAGTTATAACACCTCCAAGCCTCTCTGCAGCACATGACACCTTCTGACTCCTTAGCACTGAGCCAGAGAGTGCCACCTTCCTATAGGGTCAGATTAGTGCAGTCCAATATTTACCTATCATAGTTATAACACCTCCAAGCCTCTCTGCAGCACATTACACCTTATGATTCCTTAGCACTGAGCCAGAGCGTGCCACCTCCTTACACCTTCACCTCCCTACAGGGTAAGATTAGTGCAGTCCAGCCTTTCACTAGCAAAGTTACAACATCTCCAAACCTCTCTGCAACACATGAGACCTGACTCCATAGCACTGAGACAGAGAATGCCACCTTCCTACGGGGTCAGATTAGTGCGGTCCAGGCTTTCACTCGTATGGTTATAACACCTCAAAGCTTCTCTGCAGTACATCACACCTTCTGATTCCCTTGCACTGAGCCAGAGAGTGCCACCTTCCGACACATTCACCATCCAACAGGGTCAGATTAGTGCAGTCAAGTCTGTCAGTAGCATAGTTATAAAAACTCCAAGCCTTTCTGCAACACATGACACCTTCTGACTCCCTAGCACTGAGCCAGAGAGTGCCAACTTTCTACAGGGTCAGATTAGTGAAGTCCAGTATATCACTAGCATGGTCATAACACACCCAAGTCTATTTGCAGCGCATGACACCTTTTGATTCCCTAGCACTGAACCAGAGAGTGCAACCTCCATACAGGGTCAAAGTAGAGCAGTCCAGCCTTTCACTAGCATAATTATAACACCTTCACACCTCTCTGCAGCACTTGACACATTCTAATTCCTTGGCACTGAATCAGGAAATGCCATCTTCTTAAAGGGTCAGATTAGTGCAGACCAGTATTCATGAGCATAGGTAAAGCACCTTCAAGCCACTCTGCAGCACATGACACCTTCCGATTCCCGAGCATTGAGCCTGAGAGTGCCTTCTTCCTCCACCTTCACCTTCCTACAGGGTCAGATTTGTGTAGTCCAGCTTATCACTAGCATAATTATAACACCTCCAAGCCTCTCTGCAGCACATGACACTTTCTGATTCCCTAGAACTAACCTTGAGAGTGCAACCTTCCTACAGGGTCATATTAGTGCAGTCCAGCCTTTTACTGGCATAGTTATAACACCTCCAAGCCTTTCTGCAGCAGATGACACCTTCTAATTCCCAAGCACTGCGCCAGAGTGCCACCTTCCTATAGGGTCAGATAAGTGCAGTCCAATATTTACCTATCATAGTTATAACACCTCCAAGCCTCTCTGCAGCACATGACACCTTATGATTCCTTAGCACTGAGCCAGAGAGTCCCACCTTCCTAAACCTTCACCTTCCTAGAGGCCCAGATTAGTGCAGATATTAGATTTATTATAGTTATTATAGTACCCAAACAACGACAGACACCACCGCCGGGCACACACACAACAACAAACACCACCGCCGGGTACACACACACACAACAACAAACACCACCGCCGGGCACACACACACAACAACAAACACTACCGCCGGGCACACACACACAACAACAAACACCACCGCCGAACACACACACACAACAAACACCACCGCCAAGCACACACACACAACAACAAACACCGCCGGGAACACACACAACAAACACCACCGCCAAGCACACACACAACAACAGACACCACCGCCGGGCACACACACAACAACAGACATCACCGCCAGGCACACACAACAACAAACATTACCGCCGGGCACACACACACAACAAACACCACCGCCAGGCACACACACAACAACAAACACCACCGCCAGGCACACACACAACAACAAACACCACCGCCGGGCTCACACACACAACAACAAACACCACCGCCAGGCACACACACACAACAACAAACACCACCGCCAGGCACACACACACAACAACAAACACCACCGCAGGGCACACCAACAAAACAACATACAACACCGCCGGGCACACACACACAACAAACACCACCGCCGGGCACACACACACACAACAACAGACACCACCGCCGGGCACACACACACAACAACAGACACCACCGCCGGGGCCACACACACAACAACAGACACCACCGCCGGGGAGGCACACACAACAACAGACACTCCCGCCGGGGCCACACACACAAAAACAGACACAACCGCCGGGGACACACACCCAACAACACACACCACCGCCGGGCACACACACTTAACAACAGACACCACCGCCGGGTACAAACACAAAACAGACACCACCGCCGGGCACACACACACAACAACAGACACCACCGCCGGGCACACACACACAACAACAGACACCACCGCCAGGCACACACACAACAACATACACCACCGCCTGGCACACAAACACAACAACAGACACCACCGCTGGGCACACACACACAACAGACACCACCGCCGGGCACACACACAACAACAGACACCACCGCCAGGCACACACACACAACAACAGACACCACCGCCGGGCACACACACACAACAGACACCACCGCAGGGCACACACACACAACAACAGACACCACCGCCAGGCACACACACAACAACAGACACCACCGCCCGGCACACACACACACACACAGACAGAACCGCCAGCCACACACACACACAACAGACACCACCGCCGGGGACTCACACACAACAGCAGACACCACCGCCAGGCACACACAACAACAGACACCACCCCCGAGCACACACAACAACAGACACCACCGCCGGGCACACACACACACAACAACAGACACCACCGCCGGGCCCCCACACAAAGAACCACACACACCACCGCCGCGCCCACACACAACAACAGACACCACCGCCGGGCACACACACACAACAACAGACACCACCGCCGGGCACACACACACAACAACAGACACCACCGCCGGGCACACACACAAACATCAACATACACCCCAGGCGGTCACACACACAACAACAAACACCACCGCCGGGCACACACACAACAACAGACACCACCGCTGGGCACACACACACACAGCAACATACACCACAGCCGGGCACACACACAACAACAAACACCACAGCCGGGCACACACACAACAACAGACACCACCGCTGGGCACACACACACAACAACAGACACCACCGCCGGGCACGCCCACAAAATGACAGACACCACTAACGGGCACACAAACACAACAGACACCACCGCTAAGCACAGACACACAACAACAGACACCAACGCCGAGCACACACACACAACAGACACCACCGCCGGGCACAAACGCACAACAACAGACACCACCGCCGGGCACACACACACAACAACAGACACAACCACCGGGCACACACTCACAACAACAGACACCACCGCCGGGCAAACACCCACAACGACAGACACCTACGCCGGCCACACACACAACGACCGACACCACCGCCGGGCACACACCCACAACAACAGACACTACCGCCGAGCACACACACACAAGAGACACCACCGCCGAGCACACACACAGAACAACAGACACCACCGCCGGGCACACACACAGAACAACAGACACCACCGCCGGGCACACACACACAACAACAGACACCACCGCCGGGCACACACACAGAACAACAGACACCACCGCCGGGCACACACACAGAACAACAGACCCCACCGCCGAGCACACACACAGAACAACAGACATCACCATCGGGCACACACACAGAACAACAGACACCACCGCCGGGCACACACACAGAACAACAGACACCACCGCCGGGCACACACACACAACAACAGACACCACCGCCGGGTACACACACACAACAACAAACACCACCGCCGGGCACACACACAACAACAAAAACCACCGCCGGGCACACACACACAACAACAGACACCACCGCCGGCACACCCACACAACAACAGACACCACCGACGGGCCCACAAACCCCAAAACAAACACCACCGCCGGGCACACACACACAACAACAAACACCACCGCCGGGCACACACACACAACAACAGACACCACCGCCGGGCACACACACAACAGACACCACCGCCGTGTACACACACACAACAACAGACACCACCGCCGAGCACACACACAACAACAGACACCACCGCCGGGCACACACACACAACAACAGACACCACCGCCCGGCACACACACAACAACAGACACCACCGCCGGGCACACACACTCAACAACAGACACCACCGCCGGGCTCACACACAACAACCGACCCCACCGCCGGGCAAACACACAACAACAGACACCACTGCCGAGCACCCACACAACAACAAACACCACCGCCAGGCACACACACACAACAACAGACACCACCGCCGAGCACACACACAGAACAACAGACACCACCGCCGAGAACACACACAACATACACCACCGCCGGGCACACACACAGAACAACAGACACCACCGCCGGGCACACACACACAACAACAGACACCACCGCCAAATACACACACAACAACAGACACCACCGCCGGGCACACACACACAACAACAGACACAACCGCTGGGCACACACACAACGACAGACACCACCGCCGGGCACACACACACAACAACAGACACCACCGCCGGGCACACACACACAACAACAGACACCACCCCGGGGCACACACACAAAAACACACACCACCACCGGGCCCACACACACAAACACAGACACAACCGCCGGGCACACACACAACAACAACAGACACCACCGCCGAACACACACACAACAACAGACACCACCGCCGGGCACACACAACAGACACCACCGCACACACAGAACAACAGACACCACCGCCGGGAACACACACAGAACAACAGACATCACCCCCGGGTGCACACACAGAACAACAGACACCACCGCCGGGCACACACACACAACAACAGACACCACCGCCGGGCACACACACAGAACAACAGACACCACCGCCGAGCACAGAGACCGAACAACAGACACCACCTCCGGGAACAAACACAGAACAACAGACCCTCCCGCCGGTCACACACACAACAACAAACACCACCGCCGGGCACACACACACAACAACAAACACCACCGCCAGGCACACACACAACAACAGACACCACCGCCGGGCACACACACAACAACAGACACCACCGCCGGGCACACACACAACAACAAACACCACCGCTGGCACACACAACAACAGACACCACCGCCGGGCACACACACCACAACAGACACCACCGCCGGGCACACACACACAACAACAGACACCACCGCCGGGCACACACACACAACAACAGACACCACCGCCGGGCACACACACACAAGAGACACCACCGCCGGGCACACACACACAACAACAGACACCACCGCCGGGCACACACACACAACAGACACCACCGCCAGCCACACACAACAACAGACACCACCGCCGGGCACACACACACAACAACAGACACCACCGCCGGGCACACACACACAACAACAGACACCACCGCCCAGCACACACACACACAACAACAGACACCACCGCCAGGCACACACAACAACAGACACCACCGCCGAGCACACACTACAACAGACACCACCGCCGGGCACACACACACAACAACAGACACCACCGCCGGGCACACACACACAACAACAGACACCACCGCCGGGCACACACACACAACAACAGACACCACCGCCGGGCACACACACACAACAACAGACACCACCGCCAAGCACACACACACAACAACAGACACCACCGCCGGGCACACACACAACAACAGACACCAGCTCCGGGCACACACACAACAACAACAGACACCACCGCCGGGCACACACACACAACAACAGACACCACCACCGGGCACACACAACAACAGACACCACCGCCGGGCACACACACACAACAACAGACACCACCGCCGTGCACTCACACACAACAACAGACACCACCGCCGGGCACACACACACAACAACAGACACCACCGCCGGGCACACACACACAACAGACACCACCGCCGGGCACACACACACAACAACAGACACCACCGCCGGGCACATACACAACAGACACCACCGCCGGGCACACACACAACAACAGACACCACCGCCGGGCACACACAACAACACCACCGCCGGGCACACACACACAACAACAGACACCACCGCCGGGCACACACAACAGACACCACCGCCGGGCACACCCCCAGAACAACAGACACCAGCGCCGGGCACACACACACAACAACAGACACCGCCGGGCACACACACAACAACAGACACCACCGCCGGGCACACACACAACAACAGACACCACCGCCGGGCACACACACACAACAGACACCACCGCCGGGCACACACACACAACAACAGACACCACCGCCGGGCACACACACAACAACAGACACCACCGCCGGGCACGCACACAACAACACACACCACCGCCGGGCACACACACACTACAACAGACACCACCGCCGGGCACACACACAACAACAGACACCACCGCCGGGCACACACAACAACAGACACCACCGCCGCACACACACAACAACAACACCACCGCCGGGCACACACACAACAACAGACACCACCGCCGGGCACACACACAACAACAGACACCACCGCCGGGCACACACACAACAACAGACACCACCGCCGGGCACACACACAACAACAGACACCACCGCCGGGCACACACACAACAACAGACACCACCGCCAGGCACACACACAACAGACACCACCGCCGGGCACACAACAACAGACACCCCCGCCAGGCACACACACACACCAACAAACACCACCGCCCGGCACCCACACACAACAGACACCACCGCCGGGCACACACACAACAACAGACACCACCGCCGGGCACACACACAACAACAGACACCACCGCGGCACACACACAACAACAGACACCACCGCCGGGCACACACACAACAACAGACACCACCGGGCACAAACAACAACAGACACCACGGCGGGGCACCCACACACAACAACAGACACCACCGCCTGGCACACACACACAAGAGACACCACCGCCGGGCACACACACACAACAGACACCACCGCCGGGCACACACAACAACAGACACCACCGCCGGGTACACACACACAACAAACACCACCGCCGGGCACACACACACAACAACACACACCACCGCCCAAGCCACACACACAACAACAGACACCACCGAAGGGCACACACACACAACAACAAACACCACCGACTTCCACTCACAAACAAAAACAGACACCACCGCCTGGAACACACATACAAAAACAGACACCACCGCCATGAACACACACAGAACAACAGACACCACCGCCGGCACACACAGAACAACAGACACCGCCGGGCACACACAACAGACACCACCGCCGGGCACACACACACAACAACAGACACCACCGCCAGGCACACACACAACAACAGACACCACCGCCGGGCACACACACAACAACAGACACCACCGCCGGGCACACACACACAACAACAGACACCACCGCCGGGCACACACACACAACAGACACCACCGCCGGGCACACACACACAACAACAGACACCACCGCCGGGCACTCACACACAACAACAGACACCACCGCCGGGCACACACAACAACAAACAGCACCGCCGGGCACACACACAACAACAGACACCACCGCCGGGCACACACACACAACAACAGACACCACCGCCAGGCACACACACACAACAACAAACACCACCGCCGGGCACACACACACAACAACAGACACCACCGCCGGGCACACACACACAACAACAGACACCACCGCCGGGCACACACACACAACAACAGACACCACCGCCGGGCACACACACAAACACCAAACACCACCGCGGGACACACACAAAAAAACAGACAAAACCGGCGCTCACACACACAACAACAGACACCACCGCCGGGCACACACACAACAACAGACACTACCGCCGGGCACACACACACAAAACAACAGACACCACCGCCGGGCACACACACAACAACAGACACCACCGCCGGGCACACACACACAATAAAGGACACCACCGCCGGGCATACGTACACAACAACAAACACCACCGCCGGGCACACACACACAACAACAGACACCACCGCCAGGCACACACACACAACAACAGACACCACCGCAGGGCACACACAACAACAGACACCACCGCCAGGCACACACACACAACAACAGACACCACCGCCGGGCACACACACACAACAACAGACACCACCGCCGGGCACACACACAACAACAGACACCAACGCCGGGCACACACACACAACAACAGACACCACCGCCGGGCACACACACAACAACAGACACCACCGCCGGGCACACACACAACAACACACCACCGCCACACACACAACAACAGACACCACCGCCGGGCACACACACACAACAGACACCACCGCCGGGCACACACACACAACAACAGACACCACCGCCGGGCACACACACAACAACAAACACCACCGCCGGGCACACACACACAACACACACTACCGCCGGGGACACACACACAACAACACACACCACCGCCAGGCACACACACACAACAACACTCACCACCGCCGGGCACACACACCACAACAAACACCACAGCCGGGCACACACACAACAACAGACACCACAGCAAGGCACACACACACAACAACAGACACCACCGCCAGGCACACACACACAACAACACACACCACCGCCGGGCACACACACAACAACAGACACCACCGCCGGGCACACACACACAACAACAAACACCACCGCCAGGCACACACACACAACAACAAACACCACCGCCGGGCACACACACAACAACAGACACCACCGCCAGGCACACACACAACAACAGACACCACCGCCCGGTACACACACACAACAAACACCACCGCCGGGCACACACACACAACAGACACCGCCGGGCACACACACATAAACAGACACCACCGCCGGGCACACACACACAACAACACACACAACCGCCGGGCACACACACACACAACAACAGACACCACCGCCGCACACACACACAACAACAAACACCACCGACGGGCACACACACACAACAACAGACACCACCGCCGGGCACACACACAACAGACACCACCGCCAGGCACACACACAACAACAAACACCACCGCCGGGCACACACACAACAAACACCACCGCCAGGCACACACACACAACTCAAAACACCACAGCCGGGCACACTCAAACAACAGACACCACCGCCAGGCACACACACAACAGACACCACCGCCGGGCACACACACAACAGACACCACCGCCGCACACACACACAACAACAGACACCACCGCCGGGCACACACACAACAACAGACACCACCGCCGGGCACACACACAACAACAGACACCACCGCCAGGCACACACACAACAACAGACACCACCGCCGGGCACACACACAACAACAGACACCACCGCCAGGCACACACACAACAACAGACACCACCGCCGGGCACACACACAACAACAGACACCACCGCCGGGCACACACACAACAACAGACACCACCGCCGGCACACACACACAACAGACACCACCGCCGGGCACACACACAACAACAAACACCACAGCCGGGCACACACACAAGAACAGACACCACCGCCGAGCACACACACACAACAACAGACACCACCGCCGGGCACACACACAACAACAAACACCACCGCCAGGCACACACACAACAACAGACACCACCGCCGGGCACACACACAACAACAGACACCACCGCCGGGCACACACACAACAACAGACACCACCGCCGGGCACACACACAACAACAGACACCACCGCCGGGCACACACACAACAACACACACCACCGCCACGCACACACACACAACAACAGACACCACCGCCGGGCACACACACACAACAACAGACACCACCGCCAAGCACACACACACAACAAGAGACACCACCGCCGGACACACACATACAACAACAGACACCACCGCCGGGCACACACACACAACAACAGACACCACCGCCGGGCTCACACACACAACAACAAACACCACCGCGGGGCACAAACACACAACAACAGACACCACCGCCGGGCACACACACACAACAGAAACCACCGCCGGGCACACACAACAACAACAGACACCACCGCCGGGCACACACACAACAACAAACACCACCGACGGGCACACACACACAACAGCCACCACCGCCAGGCACACACACAACAACAGACACCACCGCCGGGCACACACACACACAACAACAGACACCACCGCCAGGCACACACACAACAACAGACACCACCGCCGGGTACACACACACAACAGACACCACCGCCGGGCACACACACAACAGACACCACCGCCAGGCACACACACACAACAACAAACACCACCGCCGGGCACACACACACAACAACAGACACCACCGCCGGGCACACACACAACAACAGACACCACCGCCGGGCACACACAACAACACCACCGCCAGGCACACACAACAACAAACACCACCGCCGGGCACACACACACAACAATAGACATCACCAAAAGGCACACACACACAACAACAGACACCACCGCCGGGCACACACACACAACAACAAACACCACCGCCGGGCACACACACACAACAACAGACACCACCGCCGGGCACACACAACGACAGACACCTACGCCGGCAACACACACACAACAGACACCGCCGGGCACACACACACAGACACCACCGCCGAACACACACAACAACAGACACCACCGCCAGGCACACACACAACAACAGACACCACCGCCGGGCACACACACAACAGACACCACCGCCAGGCACACACACACAACAACAGACACCACCGCCAGGCACACACACACAACAACAGACACCACCGCCGGGCACTCTCACACAACACCAGACACCACCGCCGGGCACACACCCACAACAGACACCACCGCCGGGCACGCGCACACAACAACAGACACCACCGCCGGGCACACACACAACAACAGACACCACCGCCGGGCATACACACAACAACAGACACCACCGCCAGGCAAACACCCACAACAACAGACACTACCGCCGGGCACACACACATCAATAGACACCACCGCCGGGCACACACACACAACAACAGACACCACCGCCGGGCACACACACACAACAACAGACACCACCGCCGGGCACACACACACAACAACAGACACCACCGCCCGGCACACACACACAACAACAGACACCACCGCCGGGCACACACAACAACCACCCCCGCCAGGCACACACACGCAACAAACACCACCGCCGGGGACTCACACACAACAACAGACACCACCGCCGGGCACACACAACAACAGACACCACCGCCGGGCACACACACACAACAACAGACACCACCGCCAGGCACACACACAACAACAGACACCACCGCCGGGCACACAAAACAACAGACACCCCCGCCGACCACACACACACACAACAACAGACACCACCGCCAGGCACACACAGAACAACAGACACCACCGCCGGGTACACACACACAACAGACACCACCGCCGGGCACACACACACAACAACAGACACCACCGACGGGAACACACACAGAACAACAGACACCACCGCCGGGCACACACACACAACAACAAACACCACCGCCGGGCACACACACACACAACAACAGACACCACCGCCGGGCACACGCACACAACAACAGACACCACCGCCGGGCACACACACACAACAACAGACACCACCGCCGGGCACACACACACAACAACAGACACCACCGCCAGGCACACACACACAACAAACACCACCGCCAGGCACACACACAACAACAGACACCACCGCCGGGCACACACACAACAACAGACACCCCCGCCAGGCACACACACACAACAACAGACACCACCGCCGGGCACACACACACAACAACAGACACCACCGCCAAGGACATAAACCCAACACAACAGACACCACCGCCAGGCACACACACAACAACAGACACCACCGCCGGGCACACACACAACAACAGACAGCACCGCCAGGCACACAAACACAACAACAGACACCACCGCCGGGCACACACACAACAGCGACACCACCGCCGGGCACACACACAACAACAGACACCACCGCCGAGCACACACAACAACAGACACCAACGACGGGCACACACACACAACAACAGACACCACCGCCGGGCACACACACACAACAACAGACACCACCGCCGGGCACACATAACAACAGACATCACCGCCAGGCACACACAACAACAGACACCACCGCCGGGTACACACACACAACAACAGACACCACCGCCGGGCACACACACACCAACAGACAGCACCGCCGGGCACACACACACAACAACAGACACCACCGCCAGGCACACACACACCAACAGACACCACCGCCGGGCACACACACAACAGACACCACCGCCGGGCACACACACAACAACAGACACCACCGCCGGGCACACACACAACAACAGACACCACCGCCGGGCACACACACACAACAACAGACACCACCGCCGGGCACACACACAACAACAGACACCACCGCCAGGCACACACACACAACAGACACCACCGCCGGGCACACACACACAACAACAGACACCACCGCCGGGCACACACACACAACAACAGACACCACCGCGGGGCACACACACAACAAAACACACCACACCCCAGGGCACACACACAACAACAAACACCACCGCCAGGCACACACACACAACAACAGACACCACCGCCCAGCACACACACACAACAACAGACACCACCGCCGGGCACACACAAGCAACAGACACCACCGCCGGGCACACACACAACAAACACCACCGCCAGGCACACACACAGACACCACCGCCGGGCACACACAACAACAGACACCGCCGGGCACACACACTGACAACAGACACCACCGCCGGGCACACACACAACAGACACCACCGCCGGGCACACACACAACAACAGACACCACCGCCGGGCACACACACACAACAACAGACACCACCGCCGGGCACACACTCACAACGACAGACACCACAGCCGGGCAAACACCCACAACGACAGACACCTACAACGGCCACACACACACAACAACAGACACCACCGCCAGGCACACACACACAACAACAGACACCACCGCCGGGCACACACACACAACAACAGACACCACCGCCGGGCACACACACACAACAACAAACACCACCGCCGGGCACACACACAACAACAGACACCACCGCCGGGCACACACACACAACAACAGACCCCACCCCCCGGCACACCCACAACACTATATACACCACCGCCGGGCACACACAAACAACAGACTCCACCGCCGGGCACACACACAACAACAGACACCACCGCCTGGCAAACACCAACAACTACAGACACCACCGCCAGGCACACACACACAACAACAGACACCACCGCCGGGCACACGCACAACAGACACCACCGCCGGGCACACACACAACAACAGACACCACCGCCAGGCACACACACACAACAACAGACACCACCGCCGGGCACACACACACAACAACAGAAAACACCGCCGGGCACACACACACAACAACAGACACCACCGCCTGGCACACACACACAACAACAAACACCACCGCCAGGCACACACACACAACAACAAACACCACCGCCGGGCACATCACAGAACAACAGACACCACCGCCGGGCACACACACACAACAACAGACACCACCGCCGGGCACACACACACAACAGACACCACCGCCGGGCACACACACACAACAACAGACACCACCGCCGGGCACACACACACAACAACAGACACCACCGCCGGGCACACACACACAACAACAGACACCACCGCCCGGCACACACACAAACAAACAGACACCCCCGCCAGGCACACACTGACAACAGACACCACCGCCGGGTACACACACAAAACAACACAAACCACCGCCGGGCACACACACAACAACAGACACCACCGCCGGGCACGCACACAATAACAGACACCACCGCCGGGCACACACACACAACAGACACCACCGCCGGGCACACACACACAACAACAGACACCACCGCCAGGCACACACACACAACAACAGACACCACCGCCAGCCACACGCACACAACAACAAACACCATCGCCGGGACACACAGAACAACAAACACCACCGCCGGGCACACACACACAACAACACACACCACCGCCACGCACACAACAGACACCACCGTCGGGCACGCACACACAACAACAGACACCACCGCCGGCACACACACACAACAGACACCACCGCCGGGCACACACACAACAACAGACACCACCCCCGGGTACACACACAAAAACACAGACACCCCCGCCGAGGGCACACACAGAACAACAGACACCACCGCCGAGCACACACACACAACAACAGACACCACCGCCGGGGACACACACAACAACACCACCGCCAGGCACACACACACACAACAGACACCACCGCCGGCACACACACACAAGAGACACCACCGCCGGGCACACACACACAACAACAAACACCACCGCCGGCACACACACACAATAAAAGACACCACCGCCGGCACACACACACAACAACAGAAACCAACTCCTAGCACACACACAACAGACACCACCGCCGGGCACACACACACAACAGACACCACCGCCAGGCACACACAACAACAGACACCACCGCCGGGCACACACACACAACAACAGACACCACCGGGCACACACACAACAACAGACACCACCGCCGGGCACACACAACAACAGACACCACAGCCGGGCACACACACACAACAACAGACACCACCGCCGGTCACACACACAACAAACACCACCGCCGGGCACACACACAACAACAGGACACCACCGCCGGGCACACACACAACAACAGACACCACCGCCAGGCACACACACACAACAGCAGACACCACCGCCGGGCACACACACAACAACAGACACCACCGCCGGGCACACACACCAACAGACACCACCGCCGCGCACACACACACCACCACACACCCCCCCCCGCCGCACGCACACACAAAAACACACCACCCTCAGCAACCCACACACCACAACACACACCACCGCCGGGTACACACACACAACAACAAACACCACCGCCGGGCACACACACAACAACACACACCACCGCCGGGCACACACACACAACAGACACCACCGCCAGGCACACACAACAACAGACACCACCGGCGGGCACACACACACAACAACAGACACCACCGCAAGGCACACACACACAACAACAGACACCACCGCCGCGCACACACACAACAACAGACACCACCGCCAGGCACACACACAAAAACAGACACCACCGCCAGGCACACACACACAACACACACCACCGCCTGGCACACACACACAACACACACCACCGGCTAGCACACACACACAACAGACACCACCGCCAATCACATAAGCAACAACAGACACCACCGTCGGGCACACACACACAACAGACACCACCGCCTGGCACACACACACAACACACACCACCGCCAAGCACACACACACAACAACAGACACCACCGCCGGGCACACACACACAACAACAGACACCACCGCCGGGTACACACACACCAACAGAAACCACCGCCGGGACACACACACAAAACAAACACCACCGCCGGGCACACACACACAACAACAGACACCACCGCCGGGCACACACACACAACAACAGACACCACCGCCGGGCACACACACACAACAACAGACACCACCGCCAGGCACACACACAAAAACAGACACCACCGCCGGGCACACACACACAACAACAGACACCACCGCCGGGCACACACACACAACAACAGACACCACCGCCAGGCACACACACAACAACAGACACCCCCCCCGCTCACACACACAACAACAGACACCACCCCCGCTCACACACACACAAGAACAGACAACACCGCCGGGCACACACACACACAAGAACAGACACCACCGCCGGGCAATCACACACAACAACAGACACCACCGCCGGGCACACACACACAACAACAGACACCACCGCCGGGCACACACACACAACAACAGACACCACCGCCGGGCACACACACACAACAACAAACACCACCGCCGGGCACACACACAACAACAGACACCACCGCCGGGCACACACACAACAACAGACACCACCGCCAGGCACACACACACAACAGACACCACCGCCGGGCCCACACACACAACAACATACACCACCGCCAAGCACTCACACACAACAACACACACCACCGCAGGGCACACACAACAACAGACACCACCGCCGGGCACACACACACAACAAGAGACACTACCGCCGGGCACATACACACACAACAACAGACACCACCGCCGGGCACACACACACAACAACAGACACCACAGCCCGTCACTCTATAACTACAACAAACACCACCGACATTAACACTCACACACAACAACAGACACCACCGCCGGGCACACACACACAACAACAGACACCACCGCCGGGCACACACACACAACAGACACCACCGCCGGGCACACACAACAACAGACACCACCGCCAGGCACACACAACAACACCACCGCCGGGCACACACACACAACAACAGACACCACCGCCACGGACACACACAACAACAGACACCACCGCCGGGAACACACACACAACAACAGACACCACCCCCGAGCACCCAAACACAACAGACACCACCGCCAGGCACACACACAACAACAGACACCATCGCCGGGCACACACACACAACAGACACCACCGCCGGGCACACACACACAACAACAGACACCACCGCCGGGCACTCACACAACAACAGACACCACCGCAAAGCACACGCACACAACAACAAACACCACCGCCGGGCACACACACAACAACAGACACCACCGCCGGGCACACACACACAACAACAAACACCACCGCCGGGCACACACACAACAACAGACACCACCGCCAGGCACACAACAACAGACACCACCGCCGGGCACACACACACAGATACCACCGCCGGGAACACACACACAACAACAAACACCACCGCCGGGCACACACACACAACAGACACCACCGCCGGGCACACACACACAACAGACACCACCGCCAGGCACACACACAACAACACACACCACCCCCCGGCACACACACACAAACAACAACACCACAGCCGGGCACACACAACAACATACACCACCGCCGGGCACACTCACACAACAACAGACACCACCGCCGGGCACACACACACAACAACAAACACCACCGCCGGGCACACACACAACAACAAACACCACCGCCGGGCACACACACACACAACAACAGACACCATCACCGGGCACACACACACAACAACAGACACCACCGCTGGGCACACACAAACAGCAACAGACACCACCGCCGGGCACGCCCACAAAATGACAGACACCACTAACGGGCACACAAGCACAACAATAGACACCACCGGTAAGCACAGACACACAACAACAGACACCAACGCCGAGCACACACACACAACGACAGACACCACCGCCAGGAACAAACGCACAAAACAGACACCACCGCCGGGCACACACACACAACAACAGACACAACCACCGGGCACACACTCACAACGACAGACACCACCGCCGGGCAAACACCCACAACGACAGACACCTACGCCGGCCACACACACACAACGACAGACACCACCGCCGGGCAAACACCCACAACAACAGACACCACCGCCGAGCACACACACACAACAACAGACACCACCGCCGGGCACACACAGAACAACAGACACCACCGCCGGGCACACACAGAACAACAGACACCACCGCCGAACACACACAGAACAACAGACACCACCGCCGGGAACACACACAGAACAACAGACACCACCGCCGGGCACACACACAGAACAACAGACACCACCGCCGGGCACACACACAGAACAACAGACACCACCGCCGGGAACACACACAGAACAACAGACACCACCGCCGGGCACACACACAACAACAGACACCACCGCCGGGCACACACACACAACAACAGACACCACCGCCGGGCACACACACACATCAACAAACACCAGTGGCGTTCACACACACAACTGCAAACACCACCGCCGGGCACACGTACACAACAACAAACACCACCGCCGGGCACACGCACACAACATACATCAATGCCGGGTACACACACAGAACAACAGACACCACCGCCGGGGACACACACACAACACCAAACACCACCGCCGGGCACACGCACACAACAACGAACACCACCGCCGGGCACACACACAGAACAACAGACACCACCGCCAGGCACACACCAACAGATACCACCGCCGGGCACACACACACAACAACAGACACCACAGCCGCACACACACACAACAACAGACACCACCGCCGGGCACACACACAGAACAACAGACACCACCGCCGGGCACACACACACACAACAACAGACACCACCGCCGGGCACACACACACAACAGACACCACCGCCGGGGACACACACAGAACAACAGACACCACCGCCGGGCACACACAGAACAACAGACACCACCGCCAGGCACACACACAACAACAGACACCACCGCCAGGCACACACAACAACAGACACCACCGCCGGGCACACACACAACAACAGACACCACCGCCAGGAACACACAACAACAGACACCATCACCGGGCACACGCACACAGAACAACAGACACCACCGCAGCAAACACAAAGTCCAACACACCCCACCGCAGCGCACACACACAGAACAACAGACACCACCGCCGGGCACACACACACAACAACAGACACCACCGCCGGGCACACACACACAAGAGACACCACCGCCGGGCACACACACACAACAACATACACCACTGCCAGGCACTCACACACAACAACAGACACCACAGTCAGGCACACACACACAACAACAGACACCACCGCCGGGCACACAACAACGAACACCACCGCCGGGCACACACACAACAGACACCACCGCCGGGCACACACACACAAAAGACCCCACCGCCGGGCACACACACAACAACAGACACCACCGCCGAACACTCACACAGAACAACAGACACCACCGCCGGGCACACACAGAACAACAGACACCCCCGCCGGCTACACACACACAACAACATCCACCCCCGCCAAGCACACACACAGAACAACAGACACCACCGCCGGGCACACACACACAACAACACCGCCGGGTACACACACACAACAACAGACACCACCGCCGGGCACACACACAAAACAAACACCACCGCCAGGCACACAAAACAACAGACACCACCGCCGAGCATACATACAGAACAACAGACACCACCGCCGGGAACACACACACAACAGACACCACTGCCGGCTCCACACACAGAACAACAGAAACCACCGCCGGCTACACACACACCACAACAAACACCACCGCCAGGCACCCACACACAACAGACACCACCGCCGGGCACACACACAACAGACACCACCGCCGGGGACACACACACAACAACAAACACCACCGCCGGGCACACACACAACAACAAACACCACCGCCAGGCACACACAACAACAAACACCACCGCCAGGCACACACACACAACAACAAACACCACAGCCGGGCACACACACAACAACAGACACCACCGCCGGGCACACACACACAACAACAGACACCACCGCCGGGCACACACACCACAGACACCACCGCCGCGCACACACACAACAACAGACACCACCGCCGAACACACACACAACAACAGACACCACCGCCGGGCACACACACAACAACAGACACAACAGCCGGGCACACAAACAACGACAGACACCACCGCCGAGCACACACACAGAACAACACACACACCACCCCCGGACACACACAGACCAACAGACACCACCGCCGGGCACACACACAGAACAACAGACACCACCGCCAGGTACACATACAGAACAACAGACACCACCGCCGGGAACACGCACACAACAACAGACACCACCGCCGGGCACACACACACAACAACAGACACCACCGCCAGGCACACACACAACAACAGACACCACCGCCGGGCACACACACACAACAACAAACACCACAGCCGGGCACACACTCACAACAACAAACACCACCGCCGGGCACACACACACACAACAACAGACACCACCGCCGGGCACACACACACAACAACAGACACCACCGCCGGGCACACACACACAACAACAGACACCACCGCCGGGCACACACACACACAACAACAGACACCACCGCCAGGCACACACACACAACAGACACCACCGCCGGGCACACACACACAACAACAGACACCACCGCCAAGCACACACACACAAAAACAGACACCACCGCCAGGCACACACACACAACAACAGACACCACCGCCGGGCACACACACACAACAAGTTGCACCACCGCCTGGCACACACACAACAAACACCGCCGGGCACACGCACACAACAACAGACACCACCGCCGGGGACACACACACAACAGACACCACCCCCGGGGACCCACAACACACAACAAACACCACCGCCGCGGACCCACACACAACAACACACCCCACCGCCGCGCACACACACACAACATCACACACCACCGCCGGGCACACACACACAACAACAGACACCACCGCCGGGCACACACACAACAAGAGACACTACCGCCGGGCAGACTCACACAGAAAAACAGACACCACCGCCGGGCACACAAAAACAACAACAGACACCACCGCTAAGCACACACACACAACAACAGACACCACCGCCAAGCACACACACACAACGACAGACACCACCGCCGGGCACACACGAACAACAACAGACACCACCGCCGTGCACACACACACAACGACAGACACCACCGCCAGGAACACACAGAACAACAGACACCACCGCCGGGCACACACACACAACAACAGACACCACCGCCGAGCACACACACACATGACAGACACCACCGCCGGGTACACACACAGAACAACAGACACCACCGCCGGGCACACACACAGAACAACAGACACCACCGCCGGGCACACACACACAACAACAAACACCACCGCCGGGCACACACACAACAACAAACACCACCGCCGGGCACACACACACAACAACAGACACCACCGCCGGGCACACACAACAACAGACACCATCACCGCGCACACACACACAACAAGAGACACCACCGCCGGGCTCACACACACACAACAACAGACACCACCGCCGGGCACACACACAACAACAGACACCACCGCCAGGCACACACACACAACAACAGACACCACCGCCGGGCACACACACAACAAAATACACCACAGCCGGGCACACACACAACAACAGACACCACCGCCAGGCACACACACACAACAGACACCACCGCCAGGCACACACACAACAACAAACACCACCGCGGGGAACACACACAACAACAGACACCACCGCCAGGCACACACACACAACAACAGACACCACCGCCGGGTACACACACACAACAACAGACACCACCGCCGGGCTCACACACACAACAACAGACACCACCGCCAGGCACACACACACAACAACAAACACCACCGCCGGGCACACACACAACAACAGACACCACCGCCGGGCACACACAACAACAGACACCACCGCCGGGCACACACACAACAACAGACACCACCGCCGGGCACACACACAACAACAGACACCACCGCCGGGCACACACACACAACAACAGACACCACCGCCAGGCACACACACAACAGACACCACCGCCAGCACACACACACAACAACAGACACCACCGCCGGGCACACACACAACAACAGACACCACCGCCGGGCACACACACACAACAACAGACACCACCGCCGGGCTAACACACACAACAACAGACACCACCGCCGGGCACACACACACAACAACAGACAACACCGCTGGGCACACACACAACAACAGACACCATCACCGGGCACACACACACAACAGACACCACCGCCGGGCACACACACACAACAACAGACACCACCGCCGGGCACACACACACAACAACAAACACCACCGCCAGGCACACACAACAACAGACACCACCGCCGGGCACACACACAACAACAGACACCACCGCCGGGCACACACACAACAGACACCACCGCCGGGCACACACACAACAACAGACACCACCGCCAGGCACACACACACACAACAACAGACACCACCGCCGGGCACACACACACACAACAACACACACCACCGCCGGCACACACACAACAACAGACACCACAGCCAGGTACTCACACCCAACAACAGACACCACCGCCGGGCAAACACCCACAACAACAGACACCACCGCCGGGCACACACACAACAACAGACACCACCGCCGGGCACACACACAACAACAAACACCACCGCCAGGCACACACACACAACAACACCGCCGGGCACACACACATATGACAGACACCACCGCCGGGCACACACACACAACAGACACCACCACCGGGCACACACACACAACAACAGACACCACCGCCAGGCACACACACAACAACAGACACCACCGCCGGGCACACACACAACAGACACCACCGCCGGGCACACACACAACAACAGACACCACCGCCGGGCACACACACACAGCAAAAGACACCACCGCCGGGCACACACACAGAACAACACACCACCGACGGGCACACACACACAACAACAGACACCACCGCCAGGCACACACACACAACAGACACCACCGCCAGGCACACACACAACAACAGACACCACCGCCGGGCAAACACACACAACAACAGACACCACCGCCGGGCACACACACAAAACAGACACCACCGCCGGGCACACACACACAACAGACACCACCGCCGAACACACACAACAACAGACACCACCGCCGGGCACACACACACAACAACAGACACCACCGCCGGGCACACACACACAACAACAGACACCACCGCCAGGCACACACACAACAACAGACACCACCGCCGGGCACACACACACAACAACAGACACCACCGCCGGGCACACACACACAACAACAAACACCACCGCCAGGCACACGCACAAAACAACAAACACCAACGCCGGGCACACACACACAACAGCAAACACCACCGCCGGGCACACACACAGAGCAGACACCACCGCCGGGCACACACAACAACAGACACCACCGCCGGGCACTCACACACAACAGTCACCACCGCCGGGCACACACACACAAAACCAGACACCACCGCCGGGCACACACACAGAACAACAGACACCACCGCCGGGCACACACACACAACAACAGACACCTCCGCCGGGCACACACAATCAAAATTAGACACCTCCGCGCGGCACACTCACAACAACAGACACCACCGCCGGGCACACACACACAACAACAGACACCACCGCCGGGCACACGCACACAACAACAAACACCACCGCCAGGAAAACAAACACAACAACAGACACCTCCGCCGGGCACACACACACACAGACACCACCGCCGGGCACACACACACAAACAACAGACACCACCGCCGCACACACACACACAACAACAGACACCACCGCCGGGCACACACACAACAACAGACACCACCGCCGGGCACACACACAACAGACACCACCGCCGAACACACACACAACAACAGACACCACCGCCGGGCACACACACAACAACAGACACCACCGCCGGGCACACACACAACAACAGACACCACCGCCGGGCACACACACAACAACAGACACCACCGCCGAGCACACACACACAACAACAGACACCACCGCCGGGCACACACACACATGACAGACACCACCGCCGGGCACACACCGACAACAAACACCACCGCCAGGCACACACACACAACAACAAACACCACCGCCGGGCCGACACACACAACAACACTCACCACCCCCGGGCACACACACAACAGACACCACCGCCGGGCACACACAACAACAGACACCACCGCCGGGCACACACACAACAAAAGACACCACCGCCGGGCACACACACACAACAACAGACACCACCGCCAAGCACACACACAACAACAGACACCACCGCCGGGCACACACACACAACAACAAACACCACCGCCGGGCACACTCACACAACAACAGACACCGCCGGGCACACACACAACAACAGACACCACCACCAGGCACACACACAACAACAGACACCACCGCCAGGCACACACACACACAACAACACACACCGCCGGGCACACACACAACAACAGACACCACCGCCGGGCACACACACACAACAACAGACACCACCGCCGGGCACACACACAACAACAGACACCACCGCCGGGCACACACACACAACAGACACCACCGCCGGGCACACACACAACAACAGACACCACCGCCAGGCACACACACAACAACAGACACCACCGCCGGGCACACACACAACAACAGACACCACCGCCGGGCACACACACACAACAACAGACACCACCGCCAGGCACACACACAACAACAGACACCACCGCCGGGCACACACACACAACAACAGACACCACCGCCAGGCACACACACACAACAACAGACACCACCGCCGGGCACACACACACAACAACAGACACCACCGCCAGGCACACACACACAACAAACACCACCGCCGGGCACACACACAACAACAAACACCACCGCCGGGCACACACACAATAACAGACACCACCGCCAGGCACACACACAACAAGAGACACCACCGCCGGGCACACACACAACAACAGACACCACCGCCGGGCACACACACAACAACAAACACCACCGCCAGGCACACACACAACAACAGACACCACCGCCGGGCACACACACACAACAACAACACCACCGCCGGGCACACACACACAACAGACACCACCGCCAGGCACACACACAACACCACCGCCGGCACACACACACAACAACAGACACCACCGCCGGGCACACACACACAACAACAAACACCACCGCCGGGCACACACACACAACAACAGACACCACCGCCGGGCACACACACACAACAAACACCACCTCCGGCACACACACAACAACAGACACCACCGCCGGGCACACACACAACAAACACCACCGCCGGGCACACACACAACAACAGACACCACCGCCGGGCACACACAACAACAAACACCAACGCCCGGCACACACACACAACAACAGACACCACCGCCGGGCACACACACAACAACAGACACCACCGCCGGGCACACGCACACACAACAACAAACACCACCGCCGGGCACACACACACAACAGCAGACACCACCGCAGGGAACACACACAACAACAAACACCACCGCGGGGTACAAACACAACAGACACCACCGCCGGGCACACACACACAACAACAAACACCACCGCCGGGCACACGCAGCCAACAACACCACCGCCGGGCACACACACACAACAACAGACACCACCGCCAGGCACACACACACAACAACAGACACCACCGCCGGGCACACGCACACAACAACAAACACCACCGCCCCCACACACACAACAAATCCACAAACCACCGGCACAAACACACAACAACACACACAACCGCCAGGCACACACACACATAACAGACACCACCGCCTGGCACACACACACAACAGACACCACTGCCTGGCACACACACACAACACACACCACCGCCTGGCACACACACACAACACACACCACCGCCAAGCACACACACAACAACAGACACCACCGCCGGGCACACGCACACAACAACAAACACCACCGCCGGGCACACTCACAACAACAGACACCACCGCCAGGGCACACACACAACAAACACCACCGCCAGGCACACACACACAAACAGACACCACCGTCGGGCACACACACACAACAGACACCACCGCCTGGCACACACACACAACAACAGACACCACCGTCGGGCACACACACACACACAACAGACACCACCGCATGGCACACACACAAAATGACAGACACCAGTAACGGACACACACACACAACAGACACCACCGCTAAGCACACACACACAACAGACACCACCGCCGAGCACACACACACAACAGACACCACCGCCGGGCACACACACAACAACAGACACCACCGCCACACACACACAACAACAGACACCACCGTCGGGCACACACACAACAACAGACACCACCGCCGGGCACACACACACAACAACAGACACCACCGCCGGGCACACACACAACGACAGACACCACCGCCGGGCACACACAGAAGAACAGACACCACCGCCAGGCACACACACAGAACAACACACACCACCGCCCAGCAGACACACACAACAACAAACACCACCGCAAGGCACACACAACAGACACCACCGCCGGGCACACACACAACAACAGACACCACCGCCAAGCACACACAACAACAGACACCACCGCCAGCACACACACACAACAACAGACACCACCGCCGGGCAAACACACACAACATCAAACACCACCGCCGGGCACACACACAACAACAGACACCACCGCCGGCACACACACAACAACACCACCGCCAGGACACACACACAACAACAAACACCACCGCCGGGCACACACACACAACAACAGACACCACCGCCTTGCTCTTACACACAACAACAGACACCACCGCCAAGCAGACACACACAACAACAGACACCATCGCCGGGCACACGCACACAACAACAGACACCACCGCCTTGCTCTTACACACAACATCAGACACCACCGCCAAGCAGACACACACAACAACAAACACCACCGCCGGGCACACGCACACAACAACAGACACCACCGCCGGGCACACACACACAACAACAGACACCACCGCCAGGCACACGCACACAACAACAGACACCACCGCCGGGCACACACACACAACAACAGACACCACCGCCAGGCACACACACACAACAACAGACACCACCGCCGGGCACACACACAAAACAACACACACCACCGCCGGGACACACACACACAAAAACAAACACCACCGCAGGGTACACACACAACAACAAACACCACCGGGCACACACACACAACAACACACACACAACAACAGACACCATCACCGGGCACACACACACAACAACAGACACCACCGATGGGCACACACACATAGCAACAGACACCACCGCCGGGCACGCCCACAAAATGACACCACTAACGGGCACACAATCACAGCAACAGACACCACCGCTAAGCACAGACACAACAACAGACACCAACGCCGAGCACACACACAACGACAGACACCACCGCCGGGAACACACACAACTACAGACACCACCGCCGGGCACACACACACAACAACAGACACCACCGATGGGCACACACACAACAACAGACACCACCGCCGGGCAAACACTCACAACGACAGACACCTACGCCGGCCACACACTCACAACGACAGACACCACCGCCGGGCAAACACCCACAACAACAGACACCACCGCCGGGCACACACACACAACAACAGACACCACCGCCGGTCACATACACAGGACAACAGACACCACCGATGGAACACACAGAACAACAGACACCACCGCCGGGCACACACAGAACAACAGACACCGCCTGGCACACACACTGAACAACAGACACCACCGCCGGGAAAACACAGAACAACAGACACCACCGCCGGGTACACACACAGAACAACAGACACCACCGCCAGGCACACGCAGAAAACAACAAACAGCACCGCCGGGCACACACACAGAACAACAGACACCACCGCCGAGCACACACACAGAACAACAGACACCACCGCCGGTTACACACACACAACAGACACCAATGCCGGGTACACACACAGAACAACAGACACCACCGCCGTGCACACACACACAACAACAGACACCACCTCGGGGACAACACACACAACAACAGACGCCACCGCCGGGAAATCACACACACAACAACAGACACCACCGCCGAGGACACACACAACAGCAGACACCACCGCCAGGCACACACACACAAAAGACACCACCGCCGGGTACACACACACAACAACAGACACCACCGCCAAGCACACACACACAACAACAAACACCACCGCCAGGCACACACACACAACCAACCCCACCGCCAGGCACACACACAACAACAGACACCACCGCCGGGCACACGCACACAACAACAGACACCACCGCCGGGCAAACACACGCAACAAACACCACCGCCGAGCACAAACACAAAACAACAAGCACCACCCCCGGGCACACACAACAACAAACACCACCGCCTGGCACACACAACAACAAACACCACCGCCAAGCACACACACACAACAACAGACACCACCGCCGGGCACACACACAGAACAACACACACCACCGCAGGGCACACACACACAACAGACACCACCGCCAGGCACACACACACAACAGACACCACCGCCGGGTACACACACAACAACAAACACCACCGCCTCCAACACACACACAACAACAAACACCACCGCCGGGCACACACACACAACAACAGACACCACCGCCGGGCACAAACACAAAACAACAAACACCACCGCCGGGCACACACACAACAACAGACACCACCGCCGGGCACAAACACACAACAACAAACACCACCGCCAGGCACACACACACAACAACAAACACCACCGCCAGGCACACACACAACAACAGACACCACCGCCGGGCACACACACAACAACAGACACCACCGCCACGCACACAACAACAAACACCAGCGCCAGGCACACACACACAACAACAAACACCACCGCCAGGCAGACACAATCAACAACAAACAACACCGCCGGGCACACACACACAACAACAAACACCACCGCCAGGCACACACACACAACAACAGACACCCCCGCCGGCCCCACACACACAACAACAGACACCACCGCCGGGCACACACACACAACAACAGACACCACCGCCGGGCACACACACACAACAGACACCACCGCCGGGCACACACACACAACAGACACCACCGCCGGGCACACACACACAACAACAAACACCACCGCCGGGCACACACACACAACAGACACCACCTCCAGGCACACGCACACAACAACAGACACCACCGCCAGGCACACACACAACAACAGACACCACCGCCGGGCACACACACAACAACAGACACCACCGCCGGGCACACACACACAACAAACACCACCGCCAGGCACACACACAAAAAACACCACCGCCGGGCACACACACACAACAACAGACACCACCGCCAAGCACACACAACCACAGATCCCACCGCCGGGCACACACGCAACAAACACCACCGCCGGGCACACACACACAACACCAAACACCACCGCCGGGCACACACACAACAACAGACACCACCGCCAGGCACACACACACAACAACAGACACCACCGCCGAGCACACACACACAACAACAAACACCACCGCCGGGCACACACACACAACAAACACCACCGCCGAGGACACACACAGAGCAACAGACACCACCGCCGAGCACACATACACAACAAACACCACCGCCAGGCACACACACAAACACCACCGCCGGGCACACAACAACAGACATCACCACCAGGCACACACACAACAACAGACACCACCGCCAGGCACTTACACACAACAACAGACACCACCGCCAGGCACTCACACACAACAACAAACACCACCGCCGGGCACACACACACAACAACAGACACCACCTCCGGGCACACACAAAACAACAAACACCACCGCCGGGCACACACACACAACAACAGACACCACCGCCGGGCACACACACACAACAACAAACACCACCGCCGGGCACACACACACAACAACAGACACCACCGCCAGGCACACACACACAACAACAGACACCACCGCCGGGCACACACACACAACAACAGACACCACCGCCGGGCACACGCACACAACAACAAACACCACCGCCGGGCACACACACACAACAGACACCACCGCCGGGCACACACACACAACAACAGACACCACCGCCGGGCACACACACACACAACAACAGACACCACCGCCAGGAACACACACAGAACAACAGACATCACCGCCAAGCACACACACACACCAACAGACACCCAAGCCGGGCACACACACAACAACACACACCACCGACTGGCACACACACACAACACACACCACTCCCGGGCACACACACACAACAGACACCACCGCCGGGCACACACACACAACAGACACCACCGACGGGCACAAACAAAAACAACAGACACCACCGCCGGTCACACACACAACAACAAACACCACCGCCGGGCACACACACACAACAACAGACACCACCGCCGGGCACACACACACACAACAAACACCACCGCCGGGCACACACACAACAAACACCACCGCCGGGCACACACACAACAACAAACACCACCGCTGGGCACACACAACAACAGACACCACCGCCAGGCACACACACAACAGACACCACCGCCGGGCACACACAACAACACACACCACCGCCAGGGCACACACACAACAGACACCACCGCCAGGCACACACACAACAACAGACACCACCGCCGGGCACACACACACAACAACAGACACCACCGCCGGCACACACACAACAACAGACACCACCGCCAGGCACACACACAACAACACACCCCACCACCGGGCACACTCACAAAACAAAAAACAACACCAGCGGTCACACACACAACAACAGACACCACAGCATGGCACACACACTCAACAACAGACACCACCGCCAGGCACACGTACACAACAACAGACACCACCGCCAGGCACACACACAACAACAAACACCACCGCCAGGCACACACACACACCACAACAGACACCACCGCCGAGCACACACACACAACAACAGACACCACCGCCAGGCACACACACACAACAACAGACACCACCGCCAGGCACACACACACAACAACAGACACCACCGCCGGGCCCACACACACAACAAACACCACCGCCGGGCACACACACACACAACAACACACACCACCGCCCCGCACACACACACAAACACAGACACCACCGCCGGGCACACACACAACAACACACACCACCGCAAGGCACACACACAACAACAAACACCACCGCCAGGCACACACACACAACAACAACACCACCGCCGGGCACACACACAACAACAGACACCACCGCCGGGCACACACACACACAACAACAAACACCACCGCCGGGCACACGCACACAACAACAAACACCACCGCCCGGCACACACACACAACAACAGACACCACCGGCCAGCACTCACACAACAACAGACACCACCGCCGGGCACACACACAGCAACAGACACCACCGCCGGGCACACACACAACAGACACCACCGCCAGGCACACACACAACAACAGACACCACCGCCGGGCACACACACAACAGACACCAACGCCAAGCACACACACACAAGAGACACCACCGGGAGGCACACACACAACAACAGACACCACCGCCGGGCACACACACACAACAACAGACACCACCGCCGGGCACACACACACAACAACAGACACCACCGCCGGGCACACACACAACAACAGACACCACCGCTGGGCACACACACAACAACAAACACCACCGCCGGCACACACACACAACAACAGACACCACCGCCGGGCACACACACACAACAACAGACACCACCGCCAAGCACACACACAACAACAGACACCACCGCCAAGCACACACACACAACAACAGACACCACCGCCGGGCACACACACACACAACAACAGACACCACCGCCGGGCACACACACACAACAAACACCACCGCCGGGCACACACACACAACAACAAACACCACCGCCAGGCACACACACAACAGACACCACCAGGCACACACACAACAACAGACACCACCGCCGAGCACACACACACAACAAACACCACCGCCAGGCACACACAACAACAAACACCACCGCCGGGCACACACACAACAACAAACACCACCGCCAAGCACACACACAACAACAAACACCACCGCCAGGCACACACAACAACAAACACCACCGCCAAGCACACACACAACAACAGACATCACCACCAGGCACACACACACCACAACAGACACCACCGCCGGGCACACACACAACAACAAACACCAACGCCGGGCACACACACACAACAACAAACACCACCGACGGGCACACACACACAACAACAGACACCACCGCCGGGCACAAACACAAAACAACAAACACCACCGCCGGGCACAAACACACAACAACAGACACCACCGCCGGGCACACACACACAACAACAAACACCACCGCCGGGCACACACACACAACAACAAACACCACCGCCAAGCACACACACACAACAACAGACACCACCGCCGGGCACACACACACACAACAACAGACACCACCGCCGGGCACACGCACACAACAACAAACACCACCGCCGGGCACACAAACACACAACAACTAACACCACCGCCGGGCACACGCACACAACAACAAACACCACCGCCGGGCATACACACGCATAACAACAAACACCACCGCCAGGCAAACACACACACAACAGACACCACCGCCAAGCACAGACACACAACAACAGACACCACCGCCGGGCACACACACAACAACAAACACCACCGCCGGGCACACACACACAACAACAAACACCACCGCCGGGCACACACACACAACAACAAACACCACCGCCAGGCACACACACACACAACAACAGACACCACCGCCGGGCACTCGCACACACAACAACAAACACCACCGCTGGGCATACTCACACAACAACAGACACCAACGCCGGGCACACACACAACAACAAACACCACCGCCGGGCACACGCACACAACAACAAACACCACCGCCGGGCACACACACAACAACAAACACCACCTCTGGGCACACACACACAACAACAGACACCACCGCCGGGCACACACACACAACAGACACCACCGCCGGGTACACACACAGAACAACAGACACCACCGCCGGGTACACACACACAGCAACAGACACCACCGCCGAGGACACACACAGAATAACAGACACCACCGCCGGGCACTCACACACAACAACAGACACCACCGCCGGGCACACACAAAACAACAGACACCACCGCCAGGCACACACACAACAACAGACACCATCACCGGGCACACACACACAACAAAAAACACCACCGCCGGGCACACACACACAACAACAAACACCACCGCCAAGCACACACACACACAACAAACACCACCGCCAAGCACACACACACAACAACAGACACCACCGCCGGGCACACACACACAACAACAGACACCACCGCCGGGCACACACACACACAACAAACACCACCGCCGGGCACACGCACACACAACAACAGACACCACCGCCGGGCACACGCACACACAACAACAGACACCACCGCCGGGCACACACACACAACAACAGACACCACCGCCGGGCACACACACACACAACAAACACCACCGCCGGGCACACTCACACAACAACATTCACCACCGCCAGGCACACACACATAACAGACACCACCGCCAGCACACACACACAACAACAGACACCACCGCCGGGCACACACACAACAACAAACACCACCGCCAGGCACACACACACAACAACAAACACCACCGCCGGGCACACACACACAACAACAAACACCACCGCCGGGCACACACACACAACAACAAACACCACCGCCAGGCACACACACACACAACAACAAACACCACCGCCAGGCACACACACACAACAACAGACACCACCGCCGGGCACACACACACAACAACAGACACCACAGCAATGCACACACACACAACAACAGACACCTACGCCGGGAACAGACTCACACAACAACAGACACCACCGCCGGGCACACACACACAACAGCAGACACCACCGCCGGGCACACACACACACAACAACAGACACCACCGCCAAGCACACACACACAACAACAGACACCACCGCCGGGCACACACACACAACAACAGACACCACCGCCGGGCACACACACACACACAACAACAGACACCACCGCCGGGCACACACACACAACAACAGACACCACCGCCGGGCACACACACACAATAACAGACACCACCGCTGGGCACACGCACACAACAACAAACACCACCGCCGGCACACACACACAAAAGACACCACCGCCGGGCACACACACACAACAACAGACACCACCGCCAAGCACACACACACACAACAACAGACACCACCGCCGGGCACACACACACAACAACAGACACCACCGCCAGGCACACACACACAACAACAGACACCACCGCCGGGCACACACACACAACAACAGACACCACCGCCGGGCACACACACAACAACAGACACCACCGCCGAGCACACACACACAACAACAGACACCACCGCCGAGCACACACACACAACAACAGACACCACCGCCAGACTCACACACACAACAACAGACCACCGCGGGTGTCACACACACAAAAAAACAGACAACACCGCCAGTCACACACACACAACAACAGACACCACCGCCGGGCACACACACAACAACAGACACCACCGCCAAGCACACACACACAACAACAGACACCACCGCCAGGCACACACACACAACAACAGACACCACCGCCAAGCACTCTCACGCTGCTGGTGCTTTTTCTCTTTCTTCCGCCAAATCTGATTCGTCGTCATTCACTGCTTTTGCTTATTCTGCCGTTGCTTCCTCTTCCGTTTTCATCATTTCTTAATTCCCGTATTTTCTTATACTTTCCTTTCTTCGGTGTATATTTTCTTAAATTTCTTTTTCCTTGTGTTGTGTAGGCTAGCTATATCGCCTTATGTCAGTGCTGTATGCTGCTCAGGATGAGTCTCCTTCACCCCAGATAAGTCAGCAACCCTACCCAACATACAACAAAAATGCCCTAACGCTTGCCTTCATTAGTTTCCTTTTCTTTAAGTGTTTCTATCACTTCTTAATTCTTTTGTATAATTTTATTTGTATCGTCGTTTTCTTCTCTACATTTTTCTTTATACCGTTTTTTTCTTTTTTTTTATCGTCGTTTCTCGTTTCTTCTGTTTATTTTATTGTATCCTCGTTTTTTCGGTATATTTTTTATACCGTTTTTTTCTTTTTTTTTTGTATCGTTGTTTCTTCTGTGTATTTGTTATTTGTATCGTCGTTTCTTCGGTATATTTTTCTTTATACCGTTTCTTCGGTATATTTTCATTATAACGTTTTTATATGTAGTTTTGTATCGCCTTTTCTTCTGTGCATATTTCTGTATTGTCTTTTCTTCTGTGCATATTTCTGTATCGTCATTTCTTCTGTGCATATTTCTGTATTATCATTTCTTCTGTGCATATTTCTGTGTATTATCTTTTCTTCTGTGCATATTTCTGTGTATCTTTTCTTCTGTGCATATTTCTGTGTATTGTCTTTTCTTCTGTGCATATTTCTGTGTATCGTCATTTCTTCTGTGCATATTTCTGTATTATCATTTCTTCTGTGCATATTTCTGTGTATTATCATTTCTTCTGTGCATAATTCTGTGTGTCGTCCTTTCTTCTGTGCATATTTCTGTTTATCGTCGTTTCTTCTGTGTATATTTCTGTGTATCGTCGTTTCTTCTGTGTATATTTCTGTGTATCGTCGTTTCTTCTGTGCATATTTCTGTGCATCGTCGTTTCTTCTGTGCATATTTCTGTATCATTTCTTCTGTATATTTATGTGTATCGTCGTTTCTTCTGTACATATTTCTGTATCGTCGTTTCTTCTGTGTATATTTCTGTATCGTCATTTCTTCTGTGTATATTTATGTATCGTCGTTTCTTCTGTATATTTCTGTGTATCGTCGTTTCTTCTGTGTATATTTCTGTGCATCGTCATTTCTTCTGCGTATATTTCTGTGTATCATCGTTTCTTCTGTGTATATTTCTGTGTATCATCATTTCTTCTGTATATTTCTGTGTATCGTCATTTCTTCTGTATATTTCTGTGTATCGTCGTTTCTTCTGTGTATATTTCTGTGTATCGTCATTTCTTCTATATTTCTGTATCGTCGTTTCTTCATATTTGTGTATCGTCATTTCTTCTGTGCATATTATGTATCGTCGTTTCTTGCATATTTTATATTTCTGTATCGTCGTTTCTTCTGTGCATATTTCTGTGTATCATCATTTCTTCTGTGTATATTTATGTATCGTCATTTCTTCTGTATATTTCTGTATCGTCATTTCTTCTGTATATTTCTGTATCATCATTTCTTCTGTATATTTATGTGTATCATTTCTTCTGTGCATATTTATGTATCGTCACTCTTTTCGTATATTTTCCTGTATACCGTTTCTTCGTTGTATTTTTCTTTGTATCTTTTTTTGGTGTATTTTTCTGTAGTATCGTTTCTTGGGTATTTTTCTCTAGATTGTTCATTTGGTGTATTTTCTTTGTATTGTCGTTTCATCAGTATATTTTCTTTACACCATTTCTTCAGTGTATTATTCTTTGTATCTTTTCTTCGGTGTATGTTTTTCTTTGATTTATTTGGTGTCTTTCTGTAGTATTGTTTTCTGTATGTTTTTCTTTATTGTGTATTTTTGTATCGTCGTTTCTTCAGTGTATTTTTATTTTCATCGTTTTTCAGTATATTTTTCTTTATACCGTTTCTTCGATATATTTTTTTTTTTTATTTTTTTTGTATTTTTTTTGTAGTATCGTTTCTTAGGTAAATTTTTTATAGAACATTCCTATTGTATTTTTTTTTCTTCCTTCGATGTTATTATTATTATTATTTTTTTTTTAGTTCCTTGTGATGTGAAGGCTAGCTATACCGCCTTATCTCAGTGCTGTATGCTGCTCAGGATGAGTCTCCTTCACCCAGAAAGTCAGCAACCCTACCCAGCATACAACACTAAAGGCCTTAACGCTTGCCTTGATTCTTTTCATTTATTTCAAATGTTTATATCACTTCTTAATTAACGATTTTTTAACAATATCCTTTTTCGATGTATTCTTCTTTGTTCGTTGATATTTTCCTTTTGTATCATTTCTTTGGTGTATTTTTCTTTTACCATTTATGAATTTCTTTATATCGCCGTTTCTTCATCTTTTCTTCATACCATTTTTCTACGTATTTTTGTACTGTCGTTACTTCTGTGTATTTTTCTTTGTATCGTTTTTTCTGTATATGTTCTTTATACCGTTTCTTTGGTGCATTTTTCTTTGTATCGTTTTTGGTGTATTTTATGTAGTATCATTTCTCCGTAAGTTTTCTGGACCGTTCATTTGGTGTACAGTATTTTTCTTTTATCGTCGTCTCATCAGTATATTTTTCTTTATACCGTTTCTTCAGTGTGTTGTTCTTTGTATCGCTTCTTAGGTGTGCTATTCTGTAGTATTCGATGCATTTTTCTTTGCTATCCTTCCTTCGTGTTATTTTCTTTACTTTCCATTTCCTTGTGTTGTTTAGCTTTATATCATTACCTCAGTGTATTTGAGTCTCCTTACCCCATCCTTCTTCAGCATATTTTCTTTGCATTAGCTTCTTGAGTTTTTTTTTTTTTGCCTTTCTTGATGTGTTTTTTATCACTTCTTAATTCCCGATTATTTATAACAATATCGCTGTATCGTCGTTTCTTTGGTGTATTTTTCTTTGTATCATTTCTTTGGTGTATTTTCTTTGTATCATTTCTTTGGTATATTTTCTTTGTATCATTTCTTTCGTGTATTTTTCTTTGTATCATTTCTTTAGTATATTTTCTTTGTATCGTTTCTTCAGTGTATTTTCTTTTATCATTTCTTCAGTGTATTTTTCTTTGTATCATTTCTTTGGTGTATTTTCTTTGTATCATTTCTTCGTGTATTTTCTTTGTATCATTTCTTTGGTGTATTTTTCTTTGTATCGTTTCTTTAGTGTATTTTCTTTATATCGTTTCTTTGTATTTTTCTTTGTATCGTTTCTTCGACGTATTTTGTATCGTTTCTTCGATCGATGTATTTTCTTTGTATCTTTTCTTTGGTGATTTTTTGTGTATTTTTCTTTGTGTTTTTATCAGTAATATAATTTCTTCGGTGTATTTTATCGTCGTTTCTTCGTTTTTTTATATATACTTTTTATCTCTGTATTTTTTTTTTGTATCGTCGTTCCATCAGTATATTTTTTATACTCATTTCTTCGGTGTTTATGTATTATCGTTTCTTAGGTAAATTTTTCTCTGGATCATTCATTTGATGTATTTTTCTTTCATCGTTTCATCGGTATTTTCTTTATACCGTTCTTCAGTGTTGTTCTTTGTCGCGTTTCCTCGGTGTATATTTCTTTGTATCGTTTCTAGCTATATCGCGTTATCTCAGTGCTGTATGCTGCTCAGGATGAGTCTCCTTCACCCAGAGAAGTCAGCAACCTACCCAACATACAACACCAAAGGCATTAACGCTTACCTTGATGTTTTATTCCGTTTTTCGTTGTGTTTCTATCACTTCTTAATTCCCTTATTTTAACAACATCGTTTCCTCAGGTATTCTTTTTCGTTTTATTTTTTTGTGTGTTTAAATCGTCGTTTCTTCAGTGTTTTTTCCTTTGAACCATTTCTTCAGTGTTTCCGTCGTGGCTGCTGCTCCCTCCGTCGTCGTGGCTGCTGCTCCTCCGTCGTCGTGTCTGCTGCTTCCTCCGTCATCGTTGCTGCTGCTCCTCTGTCGTCGTGGCTGCTGCTCCTCTGTCGTCGTGGCTGCTGCTCCCTCCGTCGTCATGTCTGCTGCTTCCTCCGTCGTCGTAGCTGCTGCTCCCTCCGTCATGCTGCTTCCTCCGTCGTCATCTGCTGCTCCCTCCATCATCATGCTGCTGCTCCTCCATCATCATGGCTGCTGCTCCCTCCGTCATCGTAGCTGCTCCTCCATCATCATGCTGCTGCTCCCTCCATCATCATGCTGCTCCTCCATCATCATGCTGCTGCTCCTCCATCGTCTTGCTGCTACTCCTCTGTCATCATGGCTGCTGCTCCCTCCATCATCATGCTGCTGCTCCTCTGTCATCATGCTGCTCCTCCATCATCATGCTGCTTCCCTCCATCGTCATCATGCTGCTGCTCCGTCATCATGCTGCTGCTCCTCCGTCATCATGCTGCTGCTCCCTCCGTCGTCGTAGCTGCTGCTCCCTCCGTCATCATGCTGCTGCTCCCTCGTCATCGTCATGCTGCTCCCTCGTCATAGCTGCTCCTCCGTCATCGTGCTGCTCCCTCCGTCATCGTGGCTGCTGCTCCTCCGTCGTCGTGCTGCTGCTCCCTCGTCGTCATGCTGCTCCTCCGTCATCGTAGCTGCTGCTCCTCCGTCGTCGTGGCTGCTGCTCCTCCGTCGTCGTGGCTGCTGCTCCCTCCTCGTCGTGGCATGCTGCTCCCTCCGTCGTGGCTGCTGCTCCTCTCCTCGTCGTCATGCTGCTCCTCCGTCGTCGTGGCTGCTGCTCCCCCGTCGTCATGGCTGCTGCTCCTCCCTCGTCGTATGCTGCTCCCTCCATCGTCGTGCTGCTGCTCCCTCCTCGTCGTGGCTGCTGCTCCTCCTCCTCGTGGCTGCTGCTCCCGTCGTCGTGGCTGCTGCTCCGAAACCCATATCACACGACATTATATGAAAGAAAACATATCACACGACATTACATGAAAAAAAACATAACACACGACATTAAATGTAAAGAAAAAATATCACACGACATTATATGAAAGAAAACATATCACGACATTACATGAAAAGAAAACATATCACACGACATTATATGAAAGAAAACATATCACACGACATTACATGAAAGAAAACATATCACACGACATTATATGAAAAGAAAACATATCACACGACATTACATGAAAGAAAACATATCACACGACATTATATGAAGAAAACATAACACGACATTAAATTAAAAGAAAAAATATCACACGACATTATATGAAAAGAAAACATATCACACGACATTACATGAAAGAAAACATATCACACGACATTACATGAAGAAAACATATCACACGACATTACATGAAAGAAAACATATCACACGACATTACATGAAGAAAACATATCACACGACATTACATGAAAAGAAAACATATCACACGACATTACATGAAAAGAAAACATATCACACGACATTACAGGAAAGAAAACATATCACGACATTACATGAAAGAAAACATATCACACGACATTACATGAAGAAAACATATCACACGACATTACATGAAAAGAAAACATATCACACGACATTACATGAAGAAAACATATCACACGACATTACATGAGAAACATATCACGACATTACATGAAAACATATCACACGACATTACATGAAAGAAAACATATCACGACATTACATGAAAAGAAAACATATCACACGACATTACATGAAAGAAAACATATCACACGACATTACATGAAAGAAAACATATTACACGACATTACATGAAAAGAAAACATATCACACGACATTACATGGAAGAAAACATATCACGACATTACATGAAAAACATATCACACGACATTACATGAAAGAAAACATATCACACGACATTACATGAAAGAAAACATATCACGACATTACATGAAAAGAAAACATATCACACGACATTACATGAAAAGAAACATATCACACGACATTACATGAAGAAAAAACATATCACAGGACATTACATGAAGATAAAACATATCACACGACATTACATGAATAGAAAACATATCACACGACATTACATGAAAAGAAAACATATCACAAGACATTACATGAAAAGAAAACATATCACACGACATTACATGAAAAGAAAACATATCACACGACATTACATGAAAAGAAAACATATCACACGACATTACATGAAGAAAACATATCACACGACATTACATGAAAGAAAACATATCACGACATTATATGAAGAAAACATATCACACGACATTACATGAAAGAAAACATATCACACGACATAACATGAATAGAAAACATATCACACGACATTACATGAAGAAAACATATCACACGACATTACATGAAGAAAACATATCACACGACATTACATGAAGAATACATATCACACGACATTATATGAAAAGAAAACATATCACACGACATTACATGAAAAGAAAACATATCACACGACATTACATGAAGAGAAAACATATCAACCGACATTACATGAATAGAAAACATATCACACGACATTACATGAAAAGAAAACATATCACACGACATTATTTGGAAAGAAAACATATCACACGACATTAATTGTAAAGAAAACATATCACACGACATTACATGGAAAGAAAACATATCACACGACATTACATGGCAGGAAGCATATCACACGACATTACATGGCGAAACATATCATACGACATTACATGAAAAACATATCACACGACATTACATGAAGAAACATATCATACGACATTACATGAAAAGAAATCATATCACACGACATTACATGGGAAGGAAACATATCATACGACATTACATGAAAAGAAAACATATCACACGACATTACATGAAGAAAACATATCACACGACATTATATGAAAGAAAACATATCACACGTCATTACATGGCAGGGAACATATCACACGACATTATATGAAAACATATCACACGACATTACATGGCGAAACATATCACACGACATTACATGGCGAAACATATCACACGACATTATATGAAAATAAAACATATCACACGACATTACAGCGAAACATATCTCACGACATTACATGGCAAAGAAACATATCACACGACATTACATGAAAGTAAAACATATCACACGACATTACATGGCAATGAAAAGATCACACGACATTATATGAAAATAAAACATATCACACGACATTATATGAAAATAAAACATATCACACGACATTACATGGCGAAACATATCACACGACATTACATGAAAGTAAAACATATCACACGACATTACATGGCGAAACATATCACACGACATTATGAAAATAAAACATATCACGACATTATATGAAGATAAAACATATCACACGACATTACATGGCGAAACATATCACACGACATTACATGGCGAAACATATCACACGACATTATATGAAGATAAAACATATCACACGACATTACATGGCGAAACATATCACACGACATTACATGGCGAAACATATCACACGACATTACGCGGCAGGAAACATATCACACGACATTACATGGCGAAACATACCACACGACATTACATGGCGAAACATATCACACGACATTACATGGCGAAACATATCACAACACATAATCTGAAAGAAACATATCAGACTCACATGAAACATATCAAACAGCATCCTTACAACGTAAAATCAACATCCGCGACGGAACGGACATCCCCATTACCGAAATACTGAGGCCACAGCGCTGCGTTATGAAGTGGAGGCGACCCCGTCACTGAGTGGACACGGCCGAAATATCAAGGCCAGCACGCATGCTATTCACGAGGAAGTGATCGATACAGATCATGTTTACGAGCGTCCCTTCCACCTTAATGAAATGTTTCGCCGTCCTTGCCGCTGGGTAGCTGGTGTGCAGCTTGGCACTCCTCATGGTGGAGCTTCTGACTGCGCGGCAGCGAAGCCTAGCCGCTGGATGGCGGCGCAGAGGTGGTCACGAGTCAGCGGGGGAGTTGGGCGCCGCACCACTCTTTCGTAATGGTACTCCTGCTTGGCCTTGCGTCCCGGTGGCATGATCCTGCACTGCGGCCGGGCGGAGTTGATGCCGTCGTTCCCGTGCACGTCACGTGGCCAAACTCCATCCTATTCAGGTCTCGAGAACCGCAACAGTATTCCTGCTGCAGCTTCCTGGCCTCCGCCCTCACCACAAACTTCCCAGTGGTGGCTTCCTCTCCAGCGTCAGTCGTGAACAGTCGAATACTGCTCATGGCCTCATGCGGGTGAACCAAGACACACCTCGTGAAGGCGTTTTTGGTCCTCTTCCTGACCCTTGCACTTCACTCCGCCACCGACTCCTTCTTTCTTTCAAAGCCTCCCCGCCACTGCCTCATCCTGTCCCACGCACGCCACCGCCTCCTTCTGTCCCTTGCACGCCACCCCCGCCACCAAATAATCCTGTCCCTCGCACGCCGTCCCCGCAACCGCCTCCTACGGTCACTCGCACGCCCCCCCCGCCACCGATTCGTCCGATCCCTCGCCTCCACCCCGCCACCGCCTGCTCCTGTCTTTCGAACGTCACCCCCACCACCGCCTCCTCCTGTTTTCGCACGCTAACCCCGCCACCGCCTCATTCTTTTCTTCGCACGCCATCAACGCCACCGCCTCCTCCTGTCCCTTGCACGCCAATCCCACCACCGCTTCCTCCTGTCCCTCGCACGCCAACCCCGCCACCGCCTGATTCTGTTCCTCGCTCGCCATCACCGCCACCGCCTCCTCATGTCCATCGCACGCCACCCCCGCCACCGCTTCCTCCTGTCCCTCGCACGCCAAACCCGCCGCCGCCTCCTCCTTTCCCTCGCACGCCCCCCCCGCCACCGCCTCCACCAGTCAAACGCGCGCCGACCCCGCCCTCGCCTCCTCCTCTCCCACCACGCCATTCTCGCCACCGCCTCTTCCTGTCCCCCACTCCACCCTCGCCACCGACTCCTCCAGTCTTTCAAACACCACCCAGCCACCGCCGCCTCCTGTCTACCGCACGCCACCCCGCCAACACCTCCTCCTGTCCATCGCATACCACCCCGCCACCACCTTCTCCTGTCCCTCGCACGCCATCTCCGCCACCGCCTACTCCTGTCCGTCGCACGCCACCCGCCACCTCCTCCTCCTGTCCCTCGCCTCCACCCCGCCACCGCTTCCTCCTGTCCCGACCGTCACACCGCCTCCGTCTGCTCCTATCTCTCGAACTCCGCCACCGCCGCCTACTGTCCCTCGCAAGCTACCACCGCCACCGCTGCCTCCTGTCCCTCCCACACCACCCCCGCCACCGCCTCCTCTTCTCCCTCGAACGTCACACCGCCACCGCCTCCTAATGTCCCTCGAACATCACCCCAGCAAAGCCTCCTACTGTCCATCTCACGCCAACCCCGCCACCGCCTCCTCATGTCCCTCGAAAGCCACCCCGGCCACCTCCTCCTCCTGTCCCTCGCACCCAGGCAGACACCGCCTCCTCCTATCTATCGAAAGACATCCCAGCCACCGCCTCCTTCTGTCCTTCCCGCCACCCCCGCCACTGCCTCCTACTGTCACTCGAACGTCACCCCAGCCACCGCCTCCTCCTTGCATTCGCACGCAACCCCCGCCACCGCTTCCTACTGTCCTTCGAACGTCACCTCCGCTACAACCTCCTACTGTCCCTCGCACGCCACCCACGCAGCTGCTTCCTCCTGTCCCACGAACGCCACCCACGCCACCGCCTACTACTGTCCCTCGCGCGCCACCCCGCCACCGCCTCCTACTGTCCCTCGAATGCCAGCCCGGCCACCTCCTCCTCGTGTCCTCGCACGCCAACCCGACCACCACCTCCTCGTTTTCCTCCCGCCACCCCGGCCACCGCTTCCTCCTGTCCCTTGCACCACCCCTCCACCGCCTCCTCCTGTCCCTTACACTTCACCCCGCCAATGCGTGCTCCTGTCTTTCGAACGTCACCACCGCCACCGCCTCCTCCTGTTTTGTACGCTAACCCCGCCACCGCATCATTCTGTTCCTCCACGCCATACCGCTACAGCCTCCTCCTGTACCTCGCACTCCACCCCCGCCACCGCTTACTCCTGTCCCTCGCACACCAACCCCGCCGCCTCCTCCTGTCCCTCGCACGCCACCCCCGCTCCCGCCTCCTCCAGTCATTCGTTCACCACCCCCACCACCGCCTAATTCTGTCCCTCGCACGCCACCACCGTTACAGCGTCCCACTGTCCCTCGAACGCCACCCCCGCAACCGCTTCATCCTGTCCCCACCCCCCCACCCCCCCCCCCGCCTCCTACTCTCCCTCGAACGCCACCCCCGCCACCGCCTCCTCCTGTCCCTCGCACTCCACCCCCGCCACCGCCTCCACCTGCCTTTTGAACGCCACCCCCGCCAACGCTTCCTCATGTCCCTCGCACGCTAACCCCGCCACTGCCCTCTTATTTCGGAGCCAAGTCGTCCTGTCCCTCTCCCGCAAACCCCGCCAACGCCTCCTAATGTCCTTCGCTGCCACACCCGCCACCGCCTCCTCCTGTCATTCGCACGCAACCCCCGCCACCGCCTCCTACTGTCAATCGAACGTCACCAACGCCACAGTCTCATACTGTCCCTCGAACGCCACCCCGCCACTGTTTCCTCCTGTACCCCAAACGCCACCTCCGCCACCGCCTCCTACTGTCCCTCGAACGCCACCCCCGCCACCGCCTCCTCCTGTCCCTCGCTCGCCAACCCGACCACCGCCTCCTCCTTTTCCTCCCACTCCAATCCCGCCACCGCCTCCTCCTGTCCCTCGCACGCCACCCCCGCCACCGCCTCCTCCTCTCCCTCGCACGCCACCCCCATCACCGCCTCCTCCTGAGCCTCGCACGCCAACCCGGCTTCCGCCTCCTCCTGTCCCTCGCACGCTACCCCCACAACCGCTGCCTCACGTCCCTCATACGCCACCCCCGCCACCACTTCTTCCTGTCCCACCAACGCCACCCCCGCCACCGCCTCCTCCTGTCCCTCGTACGCTACCCCAGCCACCGCCTTCTCCTGTCCCTCGCACGCCAACCCTGCAACCGCCTCCTCCTATCTATCGAACGTCACCCCCTCCACCGCCTCCTCCTGTCCCTCGCACGACAACCCGGCCACAGCCTCTTCCTGTCCCTCGCACGCCACCGCCTCCTACTGTCCCTCGAACGCCACCCCCGCCACCGCCTCCTCCTTGCATTCACACGCAACCCCCGCCACCGCCTCCTACTGTCCCTCGAACGTCACCTCCGCTACAACCTCCTACTGTCCCTCGCACGCCACCCACACCGGTGCTTCCTTCTGTCCCTCCAACGCCACCCACGCCCAAGCCTGCTCCTGTCCCTCGAACCACACCCCGCCACCGCCTCCTCCTTGCATTCACACGCAACACCGCCACCGCCTCCTACTGTCCCTCGAACGTCACCTCCGCTACAACCTCCTACTGTCCCTCGCACGCCACCCACCAGTGCTTCCTTCTGTCCCTCAACGCCACCCACGCCGCCTTCTACTGTCCCTCGCACGCCACCCCAGCCACCGCCTCCTACTGTCCCTCGAACGCCAACCCGGCCACCTCCTCCTCGTGTCCCTCGCACGCCAACCCGACCACCACCTCATTTTTCCTCCCACGCCACCCCAGCCACCGCTTCCTCCTGTCCCTCGCACGCCACCCCCTCCACCGCCTCCTCCTGTCCCTCGCACTCCAACCCCGCCAGTGCCTGCTCCTGTCTTTCGAACGTTACCACCGCCACCGCTTCCTCCTGTCCTTCGCACGCCAACTCCGCCACTGCTTCCTCCAGTCATTCACTCGCCACCCCCGACACCGACTCCTCTTCTCCTTCTCACGCCACAACCGCCGCCGCCACTCCCTGTCCATCGCACGCCAACCTCGCCACCGCCTCCTCATGTCCCTCGCACGTAAGATCTGCCACCTCTTACTGTCTTTCGAACGCCTACCCCGCCACCGTCTCCTCCTGTCCATCGCACTCAACCCCTGCCACCGCCTCCTGTCATTCAAACGCTACTCCCGGAACGCCTTCTCCAGTCCCTCGAACGCCAGCCTCGCCACCGCCTCCTCCTGTCCCTCGAACGCCAGCCTCGCCACCGCCTCCTCCTGTCCCTCGAGCGCCAACCTCGCCACCGCCGCCTCCTCCTGTCTCTCGCACGCAAACCCCGCCACCGCCTCCTCCAGTCATTCGCTCGCCACACCCGTCCCCGACTCCTCCAGTCCCTCACACGCCGCCCTGACAACAGCCTAACCCTTTCCCACCCACGCCATCCTCGCCACCGCCTCTTCCTGTCCCTCGCCCTCCCCCCGCGCCCCCGACTCCTCCAGTCTTTGAAACGCCACCCCCGCCCCCGCCCCCCCCTCTCCCCCGACCGCCACCCCCGCCAACGCCTCCTCCTGTCCATCGCATGCCACCCCCGCCACCGCCTTCTCCTCTCCCTCGCCATCTCCGCCACCGCCTCCTCCTCTGCGTCGCACGCTACCCGCCACCTCCTCCTCCTGTCCCTCGCCTCCACCCCACCACCGCCTCCTCCTGTTTTTCGAACGCCACCCCCGCCACCGCCTCCTCATGTCTCTCGCACGGTAACCCGGCCACCGCCTCATCCTGTTTCTCGCCAGACACCCCCACCACCGCCTCCTCCTGTCCCTTGCACGCCACCCCCGATACAGCTTTCTCATGTCCCACGAACGTCGCACCCGCCACCGCCTCCTACTGTCCCTCGAACGTAACCCCGCCAAAGCCTCTTACTGTCCCTCGCACGCCACCCCCGCCACCGCCTCCTCCTATCTATCTAACGCCGACACCGCCTCTTATTTTCCTTCGCACCCTACTCACCCCCACCGAGGACTCCTGTCCCTCCCGCCACCCCGCCACCGCCTACTCCTGTCCCTCGAACGTCACACTCGCCACCGCCTTCTACTGTCCTCGAACGTCACCCCAGCAAAGCCTCCTACTGTCCCTCACGCCACCCCCGCCAGAGCCTCCTCCTGTCCCTCGCACGCCACCCCAGCCACCGCCTCCTACTGTCCCTCGCTCGCCACCCCCGCCACCGCATCATTCTGTCCCTCGCACGCCAGCAGACACCGCCTTCTCCTATCTATCGAACGCCATCCCGCCACTGCCTCCTGCTGTCCATCGAACACCATCCCGCCACCGCCTCCTCCTTGCATTCGCACGCCACCCCAGCCCCCTCCTCCTACTGTCCTCGCAAGGGAACCCCGCGACAGCCTCCTCCTGTCCCTCGCACGCCACCCCGGCCACCGCTTCCTCTTGTCCCACCCGCCACCCACGCCATCGACTCCTACTGTCCCTCGAACGTCACCCGGCCACCTCCTCCTCCTGTCTCTCGCACGCCAACCCGACCACAACCTGCTCCTTTTCCTTCCTCGCCACCCTCGCCACCGCTTCCTCCTGTCTCTCCCCCGCCACCCCCGCCACCGCCCCGTCCTGTCCTTGCACCCCATCCCCGCCACTGCCTCTTCCTGCCCCTCGCACGCCAACCCCGCCATCGCCTCTTCCTGTCAATCGCACGCCACCCCCACCACCGCGTCCTCCTGTCCTTGCACGCCACCCAGAGACCGCCTCTTCCTGTCCCTCCCGCCAGCCCCGCCACCGCCTCCTCCTGTCCCTCGCTTGCGACCACATCCACCGCCTCCTCCTGTCCATCGCACTCCAACTCCGCCACCGCCTGCTCCTGTTTTCGCACGATAACACCGCCACCGCCTCATTCTGTTCCTCGCACGCCATCCCCGCCATAGCCTCCTCCTGTCCCTCGCAGTCCTCCGCGCCTCCTCTTCCTCCAGTCATTCGCTCGCCACCCCCGCCTCCGTCTCCTCTTGTCTCTAGCACGCCACCCCCGCCACCGCCTCCTCCAGTCATTCGCTCGCCACCCCCACCACCGCCTAATTCTATCCCTCGCACGCCACCCCCGCTACAGCCTCCTTCTCTCCCTCGCACGCCACTCCGCCACCGCTTCCTCCTGTCCCTCCCGCCAACCACGCCACCGCCTCCTACTGTCCATCGCACGCCAACTCCGCCACCGCCTCCTACTGTCCATCGCACGCCACCCCCGCCACCGGCTCCTCCTATCTATCGAACGCAAAACCCGCCACCGCCTCCTCCTGTCCCTCGCACGCCTACAGGCTACAACCTCCTCCTGTCCCTCGCACGCCAGCCCGACCACCGCCTCTTCCTTTTCCTCCCGCCACTCCCGCCACCGTTTCCTCCTGTCCCTCCACGCCTTCCCCATAACCGCCCTTCCTTTCCCTCGCCACCCCCGCCTCCGTCTCCTCCTGTCACTCGCACTCCAACCCCGCCACCGCCTCCTCCTGTCTTTCGAAAGTCACCACCGCTACCGCCTCCTCCTGTTTTCGCACGTTAACCCCGCCACCGCATCATTCTGTTCCTCGCACGCAACCCCCGCCACTTCCTCCTGTCCCTCCCACGCAACCAACACCACATCCTCCTGTCCCTCGCACGCCACCCCGCCAACGCCTCTTCCAGTCACAGCCACGCCAGCCCCCCCAACGCCTCCTACTGTCCCTCGCACTCCACCCCAGCCACCGCCTCATCCTGTCATTCGAACGCCACCCCCGCCACCGCATCCTCCTGTCACTCGAACGTCACACCGCCACCGCCTCCTACTGTCCCTCAGCTTTACCCCAGCAAAGCCTCTTACTGTCCCTCGCACCACCCCGCCACTGCTTCCTCCTGTCAATCACGCCACCCCCGCCACCGACTCCTACTGCCGCTCGAACGCAACCCCGCCACCGCCCCTTCCTGTCCCTCCAACGCCACCCCCGCAACCGCTTCCTACTGTCCCTTGCACGCCACCGCCGCCACCTCCTCTTCATGTGCCTCCCACGGCAGCCCCGCCACCGCCTCCTCCTGTCCCTCGCACGCCACCCCCGAGACCGCCTCCTCACGTCCCTCGCACTCCACCCCAGCCACCGCCTGCTCCTGTGTTTCGAACGTCACCCCCGCCACCGCCTCCTCCTGTTTTCTCACGCTAACCCCGCCACCGCCTCATTCTGTTCCTCGCACGCCATCTCCGCCACCGCCTCCTCCTGTTTTCGCACGCTAACCCCGCCACCGCCTCATTCTGTTCCTCGCACGCCATCTCCGCCACTGCCTCCTCCTGTTTTCTCCCCCACACCCCGCCACCGCCTCATGCTGTTCCTCGCACGCCACCCCCGCCACCGCCTCCTCCTGTTCCTCGCACGCCACCCCCGCCACCGCCTCCTCCTGTCTCTCGCTCGCCACCCCGCCACCGCCTATTCTTCTCTCGCACGCCACCCCGCCACCGCCTCCTCCACCCCACCACCTCCTCATGCTGTACCTCGCACGCCAGCTCCGCCACCGCCTCCTCCTGTTCCTCGCACGCCACCCCCGCCACCGCCTCCTCCAGTCATTCGCTCTCACCCCCGCCACCGCCTATTCCTTTCTCTCGCACGTCATCCCCACGCCACCTCCTCCAGTCACTCTCGTGCCACCCCCGCCACCGCCTCCTCCTGTACCTCGCACGCCGCCCCGGCCACCGCCTCCTCCTCTCCCTCCCACGCCATCCTCGGCACCACCTCTTCCTCTCCCCTGCACTTCATCCCCGCCACCGACGCCTCCAGTCTTTCAAACCCCGCCACCGCCTCCTCCTGTCTCCCGCACGCCATCCCCGCCAACGCCTCCTCCTGTCCCTCACGCCACCCTCCACCTCCTCCTCCTGTAACTCACCTCCACCGCACCACCGCCTCCTCCTGTCATTCGAACGCCACCCCCGCCACCGCCTCCTCCTGTCCCTCGCACGCCACCCTCCACCTCCTCCTCCTGTAACTCACTCCACCCCACCCACCGCCTCCTCCTGTCTTTCACGCCACCCCCCACCGCCTCCTCATGTACCTCGCACGCCACCCGCCACCGCCTCATCCTGTTCCTCACGCCACCCCACCTCCTCCTCCTGTCTCACACGCCCCCACCACCGCCTCCTCCTGTCTCTCCCACGCCACCCCCGCCAACCGCCTCCTCCTGTCCCTCCACCGCCACCGCCACCTCCTCCTGTCTTTCACGCCACCGCCACCGCCTCCTCCTGTCCCTCACGCCATCCCCACCACCGAATATTCCTGTCTCCCGCCAACCCCGCCACCGCCTCTTCCTGTCTCTCACCAGCCCCGCCACCGCCTCTTCTTGTCTCTCTCGCCAGCCCCGCCACCGCCTCTTCTTGTCTCTCCGGCAGCCACCGCCTCTTCCTGTCTTTCCCACGCCAGCCCCCTCCGCCTCCTCTTTCCCCTCATGCGACACCCCCACCGCCTCTTCCTTTCCCTCACGCCACCCCGCCGGTGCCTCCTCCTGTCCCTCGCATGCCACCCCCGGCACCGCCTCTTCGCGCCCCTCGCACGCCACCCCCCGCCGGTGCCTCCTCCTTTCCCTCACACCCCACCACCGCCTCCGCCTCTTCGCTTCCCTTGCACGCCACCCCCGCCAACGCCTCCTCTTGTCCCTCGCACGACACCCCATCGCCGTCTCCTCCATTCCCTCACACCCACCCCCGCCACCGCCTCCTTCTTCCCTCGCACGCCACCCCCACCGCCTCCTCCTTTCACTCGCAAGCCACCGCCACCTCCTCCTCCTGTCCTGTCCCTCATACTCCACCCCGCACCGCCTCCTCCTGTCTTTCACGCCACCCCCGCCACCGCCTGCTCTTGTCCCTCGCACGCTAACCCCGCCACCGCCTCCTCCTGTCCGTCGCACGCAGACCCCGCCACCGCCTCATCCCGTCCCTCGCACGCAACCCCCGCCACCGCCTCATCCTTTACTTCGCACGACACCCCCGCCAACGCCTCCTCATGTCCCTCGCACGCCACCCCCGCCAACGCCTCCTCTTGTCCCTCGCACGACACCCCCGCCAACGCCTCCTCCTGTCCCTCGCACGCCAACCCATCCACCGCCTAATCCTTTTCATCGCGCCACCCCCGCAATCGCCTCCTCCTGTCTTTCGAACGCCACCCCCGCCACCGCCTCCTATTGTCCTTCGCCTGCTGTCCCCGACACCGCCTCCTACTGTCCCTCGAACATCACCCCCGCCACAGGCTCCTCCTGTACGACGCACGCCAACCCCGCCACCGCTTCCTCCTGTCCCTCCCACGCCGACCCCGCCACCGCCTCCTACTGTCCCTCGAACGCCACCCCCGCCACCGCCTCCTCCTGTCCCTCCCACGCCACCCCCGCCACCGCCTCCTCCTGTCCCTCGCACGCCAACCCATCCACCGCCTAATCCTTTTCTTCCTACGCCATTCCCGCCACCGCTTCCTCCTGTCTATCCCACGCCACCCCCCCACCGCCTCCTCCTATCCTTTTGCACGCCACCCCGCCACCGCCTACGCCTCTCCCTCACCCACCCCAGCCACCGCCTCCTCCTGAGCCTCACGCCACCCAGCCATCGCCTCCTCCTCCCCTCGCACGCCACCCCGCCACCGCCTCCTCCTATCTATCGAACGCCGCCACCGCCTCCTACTGTCCCTTGCACGATACCCCCGCCACCGTTGCCTCGTGTCCCTCCCGCCACCCCGTCACCGCCTCTTCTTGTCTCTCGCACCACCCCGCCACCGCCTCCTCCTCCTGTCCCTCGCACGCCACCCCGCCACCGCCTCCTCCTATCTATCGAGTGCCACCCACACCACCGCCTCCTTCTGTCCCTCGCACGCCAACCCGCCACCGCCTCTTCCTGTCCATCTCACGCTCCGCCACCTGGCCTCCTCCAGTTAATCGCAAGCCACCCCCGCCACCGCCTACTCCTGTCCCTCGCACGCCACCCCTGCCAACGCCTCCTTCTGTCATTCGCAAGCCATCCCCACCACCGCCTCCTCCTGTCCCTCGCACGCCACCCCCGCCACCGCCTCTTCCTCTCCCTCGCACCCCATCCCCGCCACCGCCTCCTCCTGTCATTCGCACGCCACCCACTCCACCTCCTACTCCTACCCGTCCCACGCCTCCCCAGCCACCGCCTCCTCCTGTCCCTCGCACGCCAACCCCGCCACCGCCTCCTCCTTTCCCTCCCTCGCCACCCCCGCCACCGCCTCCTCCTTTCCCTCGCACGCCATACCCGCCACCGCCTCCTCCTTTCCCTCACACGCCATCCCCGCCACCGCCACCGCCTATCCCTCACGCCACCCCGCCACCGCCTCCTCCTTTCCCTCACGCCACCCGCCACCACCTCCTCCTCCTTTCCCTCGCACGCCATCCCGCCACCACCTCCTCCTTTCCCTCGCACGCCATCCCCGCTACCGCCTCCTCCTTTCCCTCGTACGCCATGCCCTCGTCCGACTCGTCCTTTCTCTCCCTCGACACCCCCGCCACCGCCTCCTCCTTTCCCTCGCACGCCATCCCCGCCACCGCCTCCTCCTTTCCCTCGCACGCCATCCCCGCCATCGCCTCCTTTCCCTCCCACGCCATCCCGCCACCGCCTCCTCCTTTCCCTCACGCCACCACCTTTCCCTCGCACGCCATCCCCGCCACCTCCTCCTTTCCCTCACGCCATCCCCGCCACCGCCTCCTCCTTTCCCTCACGCCATCCCGCCACCGCCTCTTCCTTTCCTCGCACGCCACCCCGCCTCCTCCTTTCCCTCGCACGCCACCCCCACCGCCTCCTCCTTCCCTCACGCCATCCCGCCACCGCCTCCTTCCTTTCCCTCGCACGCCACCCCGCCACCGCCTCCTCCTTTCCCTCGCACGCCATCCCGCCCACCGCCTCATCCTTTCCCTCGCACGCCAACCCCTCCACCGCCTCCTCCTTTCCCTCGCACGCCACCCCCACCACCGCCTCCTCCTTTCCCTCGCACGCCATCCCCGCCACCGCCTCTTCCTTTCCCTCGCACGCCATCCCCGCCACCGCCTCCTCCTTTCCCTCGCACGCCACCCCCGCCACCGCCTCCTCCTTTCCCTCACGCCATCCCCACCACCGCCTCCTCCTTTCCCTCGCACGCCACCCCCACCGCCTCCTCCTGTCCCTCACGCCACCCACCCGCCACCGCCTCCTCCTGTCCCTCGCACGCCACCACCACCGCCTCCTTCCTGTCCCTCGCACGCCACCCCACCACCGCCTCCTCCTGTCCCTGCACGCCACCCCGCCACCGCCTCCTTCCTGTCCCTCGCCACCCCCGGCACCGCCTCATCCTGTCCCTCGCACGCCACCCCCGCCACCGCCTCCTCCGGTCCCTCGCACCCCCCCCCCGCCACCGCCTCAGCCTGACCCTCGCACGCCAGCCCCGCCACCGCCTCCTCCTGTCCCTCGCACGCCATCCCCGCCACCGCCTCCTCCTGTCCCTCGCACGCCACCCCCACCGCCTCCTCCTGTCCCTCACGCCACCCCTCCACCGCCTCCTCCTGTCCCTCGCACGCCACCCCCACCGCCTCCTCCTGTCCCTCGCCACCCCCCCACCCCCTCCTCCTGTCCCTCGCCCGCCACCCCCGCCACCGCATCCTACTGTCCCTCGCACGCCACCCCGACACCACCTCCTCCTGTCCCTCGAACGCCACCCGCCAGGCTCCTCCTGTCCCTGAACACTAAGCCACCAGCATCCCACCCTGAACACTAATCCAGTCAGCATCCCACCCTGAACACTAAGCCAGGGTCAGCATCCCACCCTGAACACTAAGCAGGGTCAGCATCCCACCACAGACTCCTGGCCACCAGGGTCAGCATCCCACCCTGAACACTAAGCCAGGGTCAGCATCCCACCCTGAACACTAAGCCAGGGTCAGCATCCCACCCTGAACACTAAGCCAGGGTCAGCATCCACCTGAACACTAAGCCAGGGGTCAGCATCCCATCCTGAACACTAAGCCAGGGTCAGCATCCCACCCTGAACACTAAGCCAGGGTCAGCATCCACCCTGAACACTAATCCAGGGTCAGCATCCCACCCTGAACACTAAGCCAGGGTCAGCATCTCACCTGAACACTAATCCAGGGTCAGCATCCACCCTGAACACTAATCCAGGGTCAGCATCACCCTGAACACTAATCCAGGGTCAGCATCTCACCCTGAACACTAAGCCAGGGTCAGCATCCCACCTGAACACTAATCCAGGGTCAGCATCCACCCTGAACACTAATCCAGGGTCAGCATCCCACCCTGAACACTAAGCCAGGGTCAGCATCCCACCTGAACACTAATCCAGGGTCAGCATCCCACCTGAACACTAATCCAGGGTCAGCATCCCACCCTGAACACTAATGCAGGGTCAGCATCCCACCCTGAACACTAATCCAGGGTCAGCATCCCACCCTGAACACTAATCCAGGGTCAGCATCCCTACCTGAACACTAATCCAGGGTCAGCATCACCCTGAACACTAATCCAGGGTCAGCATCCCACCCTGAACACTAATCCAGGGTCAGCAACCCACCCTGAACACTAATCCATGGTCAGCATCCACCCTGAACACTAATCCAGGGTCAGCATCACCCTGAACACTAATCCAGGTCAGCATCCACCCTGAACACTAATCCAGGGTCAGCATCCCACCCTGAACACTTATGCAGGGTCAGCATCCATCCCTGAACACTAATCCAGGGTCAGCATCCCACCCTGAACACTAATCCAGGGTCAGCATCCCACCCTGAACACTAATCCAGGGTCAGCATCCCACCCTGAACACTAATGCAGGGTCAGCATCCCACCCTGAACACTAATCCAGGGTCAGCATCCCACCCTGAACACTAATGCAGGGTCAGCATCCCACCCTGAACACTAATCCAGGGTCAGCATCCCACCCTGAACACTAATCCAGGGTCAGCATCCCACCCTGAACACTAATCCAGGGTCAGCATCCCACCCTGAACACTAATGCAGGGTCAGCATCCCACCCTGAACACTAATCCAAGGTCAGCATCACAACCTGAACACTAATGCAGGGTCAGCATCCCTACCTGAACACTAATCCAGGGTCAGCATCCCACCCTGAACACTAATCCAGGGTCAGCATCCCACCCTGAACACTAATGCAGGGTCAGCATCCCACCCTGAACACTAATCCAGGGTCAGCATCCCACCCTGAACACTAATCCAGGGTCAGCATCTCACCCTGAAAACTAATCCAGGGTCAGCATCCCACCTGAACACTAATCCAGGGTCAGCATCCCACCCTGAACACTAATCCAGGGTCAGCATCCCACCCTGAACACTAATCCAGGGTAAGCATCCACCCTGAACACTAATCCAGGGTCAGCATCCACCCTGAACACTAATCCAGGGTCAGCATCCCACCTGAACACTAATCCAGGGTCAGCATCACCCTGAACACTAATCCAGGGTCAGCATCCACCCTGAACACTAATCCAGGGTCAGCATCCCACCCTGAACACTCATCCAGGGTCAGCATCCCACCCTGAACACTAATCCAGGGTCAGCATCCCACCCTGAACACTAATCCAGGGTCAGCATCCCACCCTGAACGCTAAGCCAGGGTCAGCATTTCACCCTGAACACTAATCCAGGGTCAGCATTTCACCCTGAACACTAAGCCAGGGTCAGCAGTCCACCCTGAACACTAAGCCAGGGTCAGCATCACACCCTGAACACTAATCCAGGGTCAGCATCCCACCCTGAACACTAATCCACGGTCAGCATCTCCCTGAACGCTAAGCCAGGGTCAGCATTTCACCCTGAACTTTCTTTTTTCTTTTTTCTTTCTTCGTTCATCATTTCCGTCCATCTGTATTTTTTTTTTTTTTCTACTTGCTTTTTTTTTTCTTTGTTTTTTTTCCTTTCTTTCTCCTCCCTATTATTCTTTTTTCTTCCTTTTCTTAGCCAGTCAGCATCTGCCCAGAGCAACTCTTTTCTTTTCTTTCTTCTCATTCGTTCCTCATTCCGTCCCATCTGTATTTTTTTCTGAATCTACATATGCTTTGTTGCCTTTGTTTACTTCTCACTTTCTCCTATTCTTTAGTTAGTTTCCTTTCTTTCCTCATTTTTTCCATCCTTCCCTCCATTCTTCCCTCTCTCCTATAATTTTTTTCTTTATAATAATATTCTTTTCTTTCTTCCTTCTCTTACACTTCAGTTCATCCTTTATTCCTGTCTTTCTGTGTTCCTTCGTCTGTCCATCTAAGCCAGGCTGAAGCCAAAGATAGTCAAGCCGCTGCCGGTTTTCTTTTTTCTCTTAGTTTTAGTTCTCCTCAGTTTCGTGTTTTTTTTGGGGGGTGTTTTTTTTTTTTGTTTATTTTTTTTGTTTTTTTTTATTTTTTTTTTTGGTTTTTTGTTGATAAGTTTCGTTACATTTTGGCATTATATGTTTTTAGTTTTCTATTTTTTGACTGATCAGGAGTTGACCTTTTTAGATTTGTTAGGTCTTTTTTTTTTTACTACTGCTTGAGTTGATTTCTTTGTTGCTTTTTTTCTTTTTCTTTTTTATGGCTTCTTTATTTTGATGTCTTGTTGGTGACAACTATTTCGTTATAGTTTGGAAAGTTAACTATTTTTTTTTTTTTTGTCGGGGGGGATTTTGTCCTTTTTAGGTTACGTCGTGAGGATATTTTTTTGTTGAAAATGGTCAAGGCAGTGTTCAGAGTTTCCAGGGGTGTCAGGGCCTTGTTGCGTGGGTCGTCATCAGCGTGTCCGTCCATTGTTCAGAGAGTGTCCAGGGAGTGTCAGGGGCCTTGTTGCGTGGGTCGTCATCAACGTGTCCGTCCATTGTTCAGAGAGTGTCAGGGGTGTCAGGGCCTTGTTGCGTGGGTCGTCATCAGCGTGTCCGTCCATTGTTCAGAGAGTGTCCAGGGAGTGTCAGGGGCCTTGTTGCGTGGGTCGTCATCAGCGTGTCCGTCCATTGTTCAGAGAGTGTCCAGGGAGTGTCAGGGGCCTTGTTGCGTGGGTCGTCATCAGCGTGTCCGTCCATTGTTCAGAGAGTGTCCAGGGAGTGTCAGGGGCCTTGTTGCGTGGGTCGTCATCAACGTGTCCGTCCATTGTTCAGAGAGTGTCCAGGGAGTGTCAGGGGCCTTGTTGCGTGGGTCGTCATCAGTGTGTCCGTCCATTGTTCAGAGAGTGTCCAGGGAGTGTCAGGGCCTTGTTGCGTGGGTCGTCATCAGAGTGTCAGTCCATGTTGTGTTTCCATGACTTTTTTATTTTCGTATTCTTTTCTGTAATATCGTTTCTTCGGTATTTAATTTTCCGTTTCCTGGCGTTGTGCAGGTTAGCTGTATCGCCTTATCTTGGTGCTGTATGCTGCTCAGGATGAGTCTCCCTCACCCCAGAGGTCAGCAACACTACCCAACACACAACACCTAAGGCCTTAATGCTAGAGAGTTTTCCCTGTTCTTGATGTTGTGTTTCTATCAGTTTATTTTTCTCGTGTGGTTTTTTTTTTTTGTTATATCCATTCTTCGGTGTTATTATTATTTTTTTTCGTTCCTGGTGTTGTGCAGGCTAGCTGTATCGCCTTGTCTTGGTGCTGTATGCTGCTCAGGATGAGTCTCCCTCACCCCAGAGGTCAGCAACCCTACCCAACACAACACCAAAGGACTTAATGCTTGCCTCAATGAGTTGTTTCACTTTCATGATGTTGTGTTTCTATCACTTCTTTATTCTCGTGCTCCTTTTCAGTAATATCCATTCTTCGGTGTGCTATATCATTATTTTTCGTTTCCTGGTGTTGTGTTGGCTAGCTATATTGCCTTATCTTGGTGCTGTATGCTGCTCAGGATGAGTCTCCCTCACCCCAGAGGAGTCAGCAACCCTACCCAACACACATCACCAAAGGCCTTAATACTTGCCCCAATGATTGGTTTTCACTTTCATGATGTTTTTCTACAAGTTCTTTATTATCGTGTTCCTTTTTTCAGTAATATCCATTCTTCGATGATATTTTTTATTTATTTTACGTTTCCTGATGTTGTGCAGGCTAGCTGTATCGCCCTATCTTGGTGCTGTATGCTGCTCAGGATGAGTCTCCCTCACCCCAGAGGAGTCAGCAACCCTACCCAACACACAGCACCAAAGGACTTACTCTGCTAGATTTTTTTCCTTTTCTTGATTTTGCGTTTCTATCACTTCTTTTTTTTTTGTGGTCTTTATATTGTAATCTTAATTCTTCGGTGTTATTTTCTTTATTTTCCGTTTCCTTGTGCTGGGTAGCTGTATCGCCTTATCTTGGTGTTGTATGCTGCTCAGGATGAGTCTCCATCACCCCAGAGGAGTCAGCAACCCTACCCAACACACAACACCTAAGGCCTTAATGCTAGATGCGTGGGTCGTCATCAGAGTGTCCATCCATTGTTCAGAGAGTGTCCAGGGAGTGTCAGGGTGCCTTGTTGCCTGGGTCGTCATCAGAGTGTCCGTGCCTTCGTGCGTGCTTGCGTGCGTGCGTGCGTGCTTACGTACTTGCGTGAGTTCGTGCGTTTTTTCGTGCGTGGCTGCGTGCTTGCTTGTGTGAGTGTGTGCGTGCGTGCCTGCCTGCATGCTTGCGTGGGTGCGTGCGTCTGTACGTGAGTGTGTGCTTGCGTGCGTGTGCATGCGTGGGTACGTGATTGTGTGCGTGCTTGCGTGTGTGAGTGCTTGTGTGCTGCGTGCGTTGGGCGGTCAGTGCCTGCGAGCGTGTGTTCGTCCGTTCCTTCGTGGGTATGTATACTCGTGTTCGTGCGTGCGAGCGTGTTCGTCCGTTCCTTCGTGCGTGTTTATGCTTGTGTTCGTGCGTGCGAGCGTGTGTTCATCTGTTCCTTCGTGCGTGTGTGTACTCGTGTTCGTGCGTGCGAGCGTGCGCTGGGGATGGGTGCGTGCGAGCGTGTGTTCGTCCGTTCCTTCGTGCGTGTGTACTCGTATTCGTGCGTGCGAGCGTGTGTTCATCCGTTCCTTCGTGCGTGTGTATTCGTGTTCGTGCGTGCGAGCGTGCGTTGGGGGGTGTGTGCGAGCGTGTGTTCGTCCGTTCGTTCTTGCGTGTGTTCTTGCGTTCGTGCGTGCGAGCGTGGGTGGGGGGTGAGTGCGTGCTTGTGCGTCCGATCGTTCGTGCGTGTGTGCTTGCGTATGTGCGTGCGTGCGTGCGTTGGGGGGTGAGTGCGAGCGAACGTGCGTTGGGGAGTGAGTTCGTGCTGGCGTGCGTTGCGGGAAGTGCGTGCGTGCTGCGTGAGCTGGGCGAATAACACGCGAGAACTTTTCCTGTCGCAGCAGGAGCAGACCGACATCAGCTTCGGCAGCGGCCCGGAGTTGCTTCAACTCCCTCTGGGAAACCTTCCTCTCCTCTTGTTGCTCCTTATTGGAGGAAGCCTCCCTATCCTGTCACGGCAGAGCGTTAGTCCATTAGTCCCTGCCTCATTATCCTCTGTGTGTGTGTGTGTGTGTGTGTGTGTGTGTGTGTGTGTGTGTGTGCGCGTGTGTGTGTCTAAGGTTCTGAGGCTCGCCTGGACTCGGGGATCAGCCACGCGATTTTGATTTCTTGAGATGGAGTCACCCTTCTCCTTTTTCTTACCCTGTATAGGGTCGAGATTTACCACATCACCTCGGTTTGCGATATGCTGTTTTAGGGAGCACAGAGTTGACATTGCATAGGGCTGAATCTAGAGCTAGTTGCACCTTTGTAGTGAAGATCGCTACAGGAGCTGATTGGCTGGATGGAGGGAGGAGATGTTAGCTACAGGGCTGATTGGCTTGATAAAGGGAGGGTGTGCTTAGCTACAGGATCTGATTGGCTGGATGGAAGGTCTTATTTATAAGTAATCTTCGCCTCGGCTCGCCTGTTTGAAAAGCCTCTCGTTGAAGTTGCCGGGGTATTCACGGACTGTTTTGTGATCGTAGTGATGGCTGTACACGCCTTCAGCGTCATGAATGGTAAAGTCACCCGTGACAACTTGGCCAAGCTTCTCCGCGGCCTTGGGAATAATCGTAAAGGCAGCTCGATACGTTTAAAATAACGGCCCTGTGGGGTAAGAAGTGAGCATTTTTCTCTTCAATAATTGTTTACTCCCACCATCTTAAGTATTGTGCGGAATATATGAATTAGAATAATAACACTGGTATTTGCCCCGAGGTTACGGCCGTGACGTCACCGGCGGAAGAGGTAATAGAAAGGAAAGGAGAAAAAATGGAGCTGGAAGTGAAAGGAGAAAAGAGGTGGAGGAAGAAACTGAAAGGGAAGGTGGTAAAGGAAGGTGTAAATGCGAGGAGAAAGAGAGGGAAGGAAAATAGGGAGCTGTTAGTGGAAGAAAAAAAAGAAAATAATTGGAAAGTTACGGAAAAATGTGTGATTGGAGGAGAAAAAAGTGTAGGGAAGAGAGAGAAAGTGGACGATAGAGAAAGTGAAATGGTGGATAATAAGAGGCGGGACAAGGGACTGAGGATAAGAAGAAGGAACTCAAATAATTTAGAGAGGGATAAAAGATGAAAATGTAGGAAAAGGAAAGGAGGAAGAAACCAGGAAAGGAGAAACTAAGGGGAAAAAGAAAGCAAAGGAGGAAAAAGGAAGTAAGAAAGAAAGGGTAGGGAACTGTGAGGCAGTATAGAAGGAAGGAAGGAAGGAAGTAAAGAAGTAAGGGAGATATAATAAGGAAGTAGGGAGGTGAAGGAAGGAATTAAGAATAAAAAGTAGGACTGAAAAGGAAAACAGCAAAAGTGATGGAGAGAAGGAGGAGGAGGAGGAAAGGGAAATGGAGGAAAAGGAAGAGAAAACATCAAACAGGAAGGAAGGAAAGACAAGTGAGGAAGGAAGGACGGGAGGAAAATAAAAAGGTATCTCCAGGCTATCTCTAAGCTAATCTCTCTCTCTCTCTCTCTCTCTCTCTCTCTCTCTCTCTCTCTCTCTCTCTCTCTCGCTCTCTCTCTCTCTCTCTCTCTCTCTCTCTCTCTCTCTCTCTCTCTCTCTCTCTCTCTCTCTCTCTCTCTCTCTCTCTCTCTCTCTCTCTCTCTCTCTCTCTCTCTCTCTCTCTCTCTCTCTCTCTCTCTCTCTCTCTCTCTCTCTCTCTCTCTCTCTCTCTCTCTCTCTCTCTCTCTCTCTCTCTCTCTCTCTCTCTCTCACTAATTGAAAAAAAGGACAAAAGAATAGGACAAAAAGCTTACTAACTAATCCATCTTTGGGAGCGGGCCAGCCTACCCACGTGCGCACCTACACTTAATTATAAGGGCGGAAAGAAAGGGCAACTACTGGCTGGTTATAAATATCTCTCAAAAAATATGTTGGCCCAATACTTTTTCCGATATTGGTTCTGGTGGAGGTGGTGGTGGTGGTAGTGTTTGTTCTGCCTCTATAATCACCACCACCATCACCACCACCACCTCTATCGTCAACACTACCTCAACCATCACCACCACTACCAGTACCATTAATCACCACTACCGACTCCACCACTGCCGACATATCACTACCACGAGCTTCACTCATCATCATATCTTGTCACTCCACCACTGGCACCACTGGAGGGATCTTTCGTTTGCTTCCAGGAGATCTTGGTTGGAGCAGCTTGGGCCCAACACGCAGCCTCGGAGAATATGTTCCATTGTTCGATTGGGCTCACCACAGGGGCAGGCTGCGCTAGCCGCCAGTCCCCACCTCTGAAGGTTGCCGTTTGTCTTGCCAACTCCAGCCCTGGCACGGTTTATAGTCCGAGAGCTAGCTACGGGTGATTTTACCCCAACGAGCCCAGAAGATATAATGCTCTAACTTGGTTAAGTTTATCACCGACAATTGAAAAAGGTTTGTCAGCTGCTTCAACTCGGGTGGGTGTTGCCCCCAGGGGGTGCCAAAATACCCCTTTTTGAGGTTGATTTTACTTTTCAAACTATACACTTCAAACTTTGTATATAAAACTATGTATTTATTCTTAATAATATGGCGATATAACTCACAGAATATTTAAGGGGGATGAAGGGGTCAGCTGCCCTTAAAAAGACCCTAAAAGTGTTGGATTCTACCCCAAAAGCTACACGAATCATATTCACTCAGTATAATGATAAAATGCAGTAGATATGAATCTACTAATAACTGACACTATTTCTCGGTGGTAAAGGGGTCAGCTGCCCTCAAATTTAGTCTGATTTTGGCCCTTGGGTAAAAATGTCTTACCCAAGAGCTACACGTACCAAAATGCAGTAGCACAGAGTTAATCTGTCCAAATTGATAATGAGACTAAAACTGACAACATTATCAGGTGGTAAGATGTGGTCAGCTGACCTCCAAATTTTGCCCATTTTGACCCCGTGAGGTAAAAACCACATCTTACCACCTGATAATGTTGTCAGTTTTAGTCTCATTATCAATTTGGACAGATTAACTCTGTTACTGCATTTTGGTAGCTCTTGGGGTAAACATTTACCCAGGGCCAAAATCAGACTAAATTTGGAGGCAGCTGACCCTTTACCACCGAAATAGTGTCAGTTATTAGTAGATTCATATCTACTGCATTTTATCATTATACTGAGTGAATATGATTCGTGTAGCTTTGGGGTAGAATCCAACACTTTTAGGGTCTAGTAGCTGACCTGACCCTTGCCATAAATATTCTATGAGTTATATATATCCATTATATTATAAAATAAATATATATTAAATAATAAAAGTTTTAGTATAGTTTGAAAAAAAAATCAAACTCAAAAGGGTATTTTGGCACCCCTGGGGGCAACACCTGACAAACCTTTTTCAATTGTCTGTGATAAAATTAACAAAGTTAGAGCATTATATCTTCTAAGGGCTCGTAAAATCACCCTCGGGTGACTATTAGGGTACCCACTCTCTTTCCTGTTAAACGATGTTTCCGTTCAGGAGGTTCTCAGATGGTGGGGAGTGGTGGGGTCCTACTAATCTCCATCCACTGCTTATGCCGATACTGAGTTGGTGTGCGTCATTGTAACCCTATAACAGTGGCGAAGCTCTTGCGTGAGACAAGCCTTCGCCGCATTTCTTGGTGACCATACAGTGGGTGTCGGTTGTCGGTCAATTGCTTGTCCCGCTCCTGCTTGGTGATGGCGTCACGTCTGATGGAGGGTGGCGCAATGCTTGCAAGGCTATATAGGGCCGGTAGTGGGGTCGACTTCAGGTTGCCTGTTATTATTCGGCAAGCCCGGTTTAATTCTGGGTCCACAGTTGTTGCATGGCAGGACCGTGCCCACACGGGGGCACAGTATTCCGCGGTGGAGTAGCACAGTGCCATGGCGGTTGTTTTTAGGGTTTGTGGGTCGGCTCCCCATGAAGAGTTTGCAAGTTTTTGTAATAGGTTGTTTCGGGTTGCGACTTTTTCTTTAAGTTTCCTTGTGTGCTCTTTAAAAGACAATGTCCTATCCAGAGTCACACCCAGATATACAGGATACTTGGTGTTTTCAAGTGTTTTGTTTTCCCAAGTGACCTTGAGGCTTCTTTCTGCTTGGCTGTTGTTAAGATGGAATGTGCAGACTTGGGTTTTTCCCGGGTTGGCATTTAGGAATCAACGTTTGTAGTAGGTTAATAGAGACTGCAGTGCATCTGTGCGGCTGGTTTCGATGGCATGGAAGGATTTTGCTTGCATCGCTATGCAAAGATCGTCTGCATAGATAAATCTGCAGATGTTCTGGAATTGCGGCTGGTCATTGGTGTAAATGTTGAATAACATTGGAGCCAACACCGATCCCTGTGGCAATCCATTCCTTTGTAGCCTCCACCTGCTTTTTTTGCTGTTCATCTCTACAAAAAACCTCCGGTTGTTCAGGAGGGACTCTATCACCCGGGCAACGGTTGAATTTTTCACTAATTTGGCTACCTTAAATAGGAGAGCCCTGTGATTCACCGTGTCATATGCCGCAGTGAGGTCAACGAAGACTGCTCCAGTTTTCAGTTGTTTTTCAAAGCCGTCTTCTATGTATTGTGTGAGGTTCAGGACCTGGCTGCAGCAGGAGCGGCCAGGTCTAAAACCTGCCTGGTCGTGGGACAGTTGGTCATCCACTGTGGGTAGAATTCAGATCATAATCAAGCGTTCATACAGCTTATACAGACAACACAGTAGAGAGATTGGTCTGTAGTTCTTAGGGGATGTTGGGTCTTTTTCCGGTTTTAAGAGAGCTACGACTTTGGCTTTTTTCCATGTTTTTGGTATCTTTAGAGTTGTTACACAGGTGTTCAGCAACTCAAGGAGCCACTGACGAGTTTTAGGTCCGAAATTATGTATATTTCTGCTGTGATGCCGTCTAATCCAGATGCTTTGCCAAGTTTAATTGTTTTTATGCCTTCATCCAGTTCCTCTGTCGAAAATGGGAAGAATTGTTCTTCACTATTGTTCATATAGTCGGTCATTTCAACTTTCATGTTCTTTTTGTGTCCCCTTTCCTTATTTTTGGGTTTGCCATTCAATAGTAGTTGGTGTGCAACTTTGTCCGGGGTAACTGCAGCTACGCTTATGTTGGTATTCTTCTCGGTGTTTAGTTTCCGAATTGTTTTCCAGGCCTGTTTACTATTGTGAGTCATATCTATTCCGGTTATTAGTTCCTGCCATCTGTCCTTCTTTCCTGTGCTTATCAAACTCTTAGGAGGCCGGGAGGGGTGCGAGGGGAGGAGAGGGAGAAAGGGAGAGAGGAAGGAAGAGGAAGAGGAGGATGAGGAGATGGTAGGTACGACGATTGTTGACAAAATAGGAAAGATAAATAGGGGAAGAGAGAGGAGAAGAGGGCAAGGAAGAGGGAGGGGAGGGAGAAAGGAGAGAGGAAGGAAGAGGAAGAGGAGGATAAGGAGATGGTAGGTACGACGATTGTTGACAAAATAGTAAAGATACCGAGGGCAAGAGAACGGAGCAGCGGGCCAGGATGAGCGGGAGAGAGGGAGAGGGAGGGGAGTGACGGAAGGAGGAGGAGGAGGAGGAGGAGGAGATAGTAACGGCGACTGACGGACAAAATAAGGAATATAATGAGGGGAGAATAGTGGAGACAAAGTCGAGAGAGATAGAGAGCGAGGGAAGAGGAGGATGACAAGGAGGATGAAAATGAGAGACAAAGACGATGAAGGAGAGAAAGGAGAAGAGGAAGAGGAAGATGAAGAAGGGAGAGAATGAGGAATAAAGAGGAATAAGAAGATGGAGATAAGAGAGATTGACGGACAAAGTGGGAAGAGAAAAGATGAAGCAGGGAGAATGAGGAAAAGGGAAGGGATGCGAAGATGAGGGGAAGAGACTTATGGACAAAGTGGGCAAGAGAAAAGATGAAGAAGGGAGAGAATGAGTGAAGCGATGTGAGGGGAAGGAGGAGGAGGAGAACGATGAAGAGGAGGAGGAGGAGAAGGAGAAATGAAAGATAGAGAAGGAAAAGGAGAGTTGGGAAGAAAAATTAAAACAGCTGATCGAGGAGGAGGAGGAGAAAAAAGGGGAAGGTAAAACAGAAGAAAGAATAAGAATAGAAAGGAGGAGGAGGAGGAGGAGGAGATAGTGAGGCGAGCAGAAGATGAGAGAAACGAGGGAGTGAAAAAAAAGAAGACGGGTAGGAGGAGGAGGAGGAGGAGCGAGGAGAGGCAAGGATACAGGAGACACTGATGAAACACGGAATAACGAAAGAGAACTGAGAGAAGGGAATGGTGAGGAGGAGGAGGAGGAGGAAGAGGAGGAGGAGGAGGATTAAATGATGAAAGAGTTAATACAGATAATATGAGTGTGATTTGCTTATGAGAGAGAAACATCAGCAAAAAAAAAATACTGTAGATAAGAAGAAAAGTGACAAGATAGAAGAAACATAATACTCTTCCTCCTCCGCCTCCGGCTCCTCCGCCTCCTCCGCCCACGCTCACTCGCCAACAATAATAATAATAATAATAATAATAATAATAATAATAATAACAAACTAACACTCTATCAAAAAATAAGTCTCTCTCTCTCTCTCTCTCTCTCTCTCTCTCTCTCTCTCTCTCTCTCTCTCTCTCTCTCTCTCTCTCTCTCTCTCTCTCTCTCTCTCTCTCTCTCTCTCTCTCTCTCTCTCTCTCTCTCTCTCTCTCTCTCTCACACACACACACACTCACACACACACACACACACACACACACACACACACACACACACACACACACACACACACACACACACACACACACAGAGAAAGATTAATAATATGTCCCGGATACTATGCCGCCTCACGTGCCATCGACTTCATAATTAGAATAACTGACATTCACAGCGCTGTATTTCCGCCGCTTTTTACTGCGTGCGTGCGTGCGTGCGTGTGCGTGTGAGGGGGGGAGGGTTGAAAAAGGGAGGGAGCGGAAAGACACACAGAGCGAGGACGGGAGGGGATTGTGACATAGAAATAATAAGAGGAAAGAAAAAAATGAAGATGTGTGTGATGGGGGATTAGAGATTATGCCAAAGTGTAATTTGGAGCCTCCTTTTAGTAGAAATATTATATTGTTACCTCTGATTGCCTTCCCAGTACTATCGCAGATCATGATATGATTATCTCCAAAATCGACATCAGCAAACCCAAAACGGACAAAAATAAAACTTTCAGAACATGCATATTTACACAATAAAGATAACTTTTGTGAAACATTGCTAACCAGCTCAGACTGCTTAAATAGCATCATGTTAACTGATGACATTGACGAACAGGTGAATATACTCAACACAATATTCCGATTCTTGCCTGATCAAGTTTCCCCAATGACGACTAAATATATAAATAGACCACCTGCTCCTGGATTGACAAAGAAGTAAGAGATAACATGAAGTACAGGATAGCTTACAAGGCCAGCTAAATTAGATTGACACAACACACAACTTTACAACAAATATAAAGAAGAAAAAGAAACGCGTTAAGGATAAGCCATAAGGCAAAAAAGACATACTATCATGATAAATTCCGCCAAAGTAAAGGCAACTCGTCACAAATGTGGAGCAATATTAGAGGTATAGTGCCTAACAATAAACCTAATAACAACATCATCACTAACGAAGATATTATCGACAAGGCGGAGGATTTTAACAACGCTACTTCGCTAAATGCGTAGGAAGAGAAACGTTTGAGAGATGCCAAAATGACTCTACTAACAATAATACTAACTCTCCAGACAACGTACGAGTAACTCATGACACACTATTGAGAACTTGAACTAGACAAATAACTTCTTCAGACCTAAACCAGTTGATGTTGAGACTGTAATTTCAACAATATCCAATCTAAAAGAGGAGACCAAAGCTGTAGGTAGCGATGGCATTTCTTTAAATTTCTAAATAAAGACAGCCTTTTTATTTACAGCCTTCACCTAACATGCATATTCAACACCTTCAATAGTTAAGCAGGTAAATTTCACCCCATGGAAACATGCCAATGCTGTCCCGATTTTTGAAGGAGGGATAGCAATATCACCTTCAATTACAGACCCTATATCTCTCACGCCTGTAATATCAAAGGTCTTAGAAAGAAAAAATTGTAGCTGGGCCAACTTTCTGACCACCCTTTAGAAGGGAATGCTTTACTTTTCTAACTCTCAAACACAGTTCAGGCCGCAGTTATCTGCAAACTGCTCTCTGGTAATGTCCAATAATGTATATAGTAACCTAGATAACAAGAGAATTACTCAATGATAACATGTGCCTTGACTTATCGAAGGCATTCGACAGTGTTAACCACGACATTTACTGCAGCGATGCCTTAAACTGCGTATAGACCTTTCTGGATCCAAGACTGCCTATCAAACAGAACTCAATCAGTCCGGCTAAATAATCACATATCACCCAAATCCTTAATAACACATGGAGTCCCCAAGGCTCTATCCTTGGCCCTATTCTTTTACTATTTTTGTTACATTGATATCTCCAGGATCACATCAGCGACTGTCGCACTGGTTCCAGTACGCAGATGACACACAGTTTATCCACAGTGACAACATTAATAACATAGACCAGCTAATAACCAGAGCTAAGTAACACTGTCGAATGCCAAGACTTACTTCCTAAAAAGTGGCCTTATGTTGAATTCTAACAAAAACCAATTTATATTTATCGGCACACGGCAACTGTTATCGGAAGCTTACCAGATGATATGACCATCAACTTTGACGGAAGTGATATAAATTAATAAGCAAACATATTAAAATATTGGGTGTTTACTTTGACAGAAGTACATGACGTTCGACACACACATACATCAACTCAACAAAAAAGTAATAGGGCTTATGTGTTCATGAACAGAATTAAGGACATATTTGATAAGCGACACCAGAGTGATTGTTATCAAGACACTAGTGTTAAGTCTAATCAATTACGGACTAAAAATATGGGGTAACACCAATGAGACCCTCATGCAGCGAGTGCAAAAACTGCAAAACTTCGCTGCCAGAGTTGCTGCTGAGGGGGCTACAAAGACGCGACCAATGCTACTCCTGTAGTACAAGAACTAAAGTGGATAAAGATGAAAGAAAGAAAAGTGAAATTCGATCGGCAGTTGCATAATGGTGTATAAAGTGACCCATAAATATATCCTGAGTGGCTACCAAACACCATATGTAACACAAATTCAACGAACTTGTAACGAGACAAAACGGGAGACCTATTTATCCCAAGAGTGAGAACAGACAATGGTGCGCAAGTCAATTAGTAAGTGGACCAAGAGCACGGAACAAGCTCCCTAATATAAAAAGAACTCCCGTCACTCACCGAGCTTCAAAAGCTCTCACGCTCTTCAGGAGGCTTTTGCTAAAAGAACGCATGAAGGACATAATATACACTTATCTAGTACATAAGTATATTATATCTAGTAAGTTCCTGTATATATGATATCCCATGTAAATATTTAGTAATTAAGATGAAAAGATTAATTAAAGAAAGTCTTACATATGATATCTATACTACATGTAAAGCATTGAGTAATTAAGAGAAAACCGTATGTACATTGTAATTTTAATGGAATAAAAGCATTCGAATTCTGATTCTGAGTCTCTCTCTCTATCTATCTCTCTCTCTCTCTCTCTACCTCTCTCTCTCTCTCTCTCTCTCTCTCTCTCTCTCTCTCTCTCTCTCTCTCTCTCTCTCTCTCTCTCTCTCTCTCTCTCTCTCTCTCTCTCTCTCTCTCTCTCTCTCTCTCTCTCTCTCTCTCTCTCTCTCTCTCTCTCTCTCTCTCTCTCTCTCTCTCTCTCTCTCTCTCTCTCTCTCTCTCTCTCTCTCTCTCTCTCTCTCTCTCTCTCTCTCTCTCTCTCTCTCTCTCTCTCTCTCTCTCTCTCTCTCTCACGTAACCCTCCCCCTCCTCTCTCTCTCTCTCTCTCTCTCTCTCTCTCTCTCTCTCTCTCTCTCTCTCTCTCTTTCTCTCTCTCTCTCTCTCTCTCTCTCTCTCTCTCTCTCTCTCTCTCTCTCTCTCTCTCTCTCTCCCTCTCCCCTCTCTCCCTCCCTCCCTCCTCTCTCTCCCTCCCTCCCTCCCTCCTCTCTCTCCCTCCCTCCCTCCCTCTCTCTCTCCCTCTCTCTCACTCCTCTCCCTCTCTCTCTCTCTCTCTCTCTCTCTCTCTCTCTCTCTCTCTCTCTCACTCTCTCTACTCTCTCTCTCTCTCTCTCTCTCTCTCTCTCTCTCTCTCTCTCTCTCTCTCTCTTACATCAACATCAACATCTTACATCAACGACGTGGATTTACATCAACGACGTGGATGTTGGACTCAATAACCGCATTAGTAAATTTGCAGACGACACAAAGATTGGTAACTCGGTTCTCACTGACGAAGACAGGCAAAGCCTCCAAGAGGATTTGCACAAAATTTCAGCTTGGTCGGATAGATGGGAGATGCCCTTTAACGTAGACAAGTGCCAGGTCCTTCAAGTTGGAACGAGGAATAAAAAGTTTGATTACGAAATGCGCGGCGTTAAACTCAAAAGCGTTCAATGCGTCAAGGACTTGGGGGTCAAAATCGCGTCAAACCTCAAATTCTCACAGCAATGCATCGATGCAGCAAATAAAGCGAACAGAATGTTGGGCTTCATTAAAAGAAACTTTGTATTCAAGAATAAAGATGTAATACTCGCTCTACAACAGTTTAGTCAGACCCACTTGGAATATGCGGTACAGTTTTGGTCTCCCACCATGCAAAGGACATTTGCTAAATTAGAAGGTGTTCAGCGTCAGGCAACGAAAATGATCCCTTCCTTGCGCAACAAATCCTACGAAGAAAGGCTTTCTACCCTTAACATGTTCTCTCTTGAAACGTCGCCTCCGAGAAGCTGATCGAATGTTTTAAAATACTTAATGGTTTCACGAATGTAGACAGATCAACATTGTTTATGATCGATGACACTTTTGCGCACGAGGAACAATGGCGTAAAACTCAGATGTGAACAAGTAAATTCAGACTGCACCAAATTTTCTTCACCAACGTTGTAGTGCGAGAATGGAATAAGCTTCCACCATCAGTGGTCCAGTGTAACACGATTGACTCCTTCAAAATAAGCTCGACCGTCACTTCCTTCAACAATATCAACTAGAGTAGAAATGCAACGTTTGGAGTCTTCTGATTAATGTAAAATCACTTAGGTTTAAGGGCAGACCACCAAGTCTGGACCATGGGGTCTGTGTGGTCTGATTTTCTATGTAAATCTATGTAAATCTCTCTCTCTCTCTCTCTCTCTCTCTCTCTCTCTCTCTCTCTCTCTCTCTCTCTGACATATGCCATGAAAACAAGAGACTAACTAATATATCATAATGCTAAGCGGATGTTTTCCCAGCTGACGTGACATTTAACAGTTCAAAAATACATATATAATAAAACAAGTTCATAGTTTTTATTCTGACACGCTTTATGTTTTTGTGTGTGTGTGTGTATGTGAGTTCATGTTTATGTGTGTGTGTGTGTGTGTGTGTGTGTGTGTGTGTGTGTGTGTGTGTGTGTGTGTGTGTGTGTGTGTGTGTGTGTGTGATACAACGTTTTCTTTTCATATATAATAAAAAAAAAGTGCGTACAACTTAACTTCTATCTTTGACCTTTGAATCTTCTAACAATATAATAACACAATGATAAAGTCATAACGAATGTCTGACAGGTTTTTCGTTAACACCAGAAAACATATCTGAATCTCAAATTTTAATTCTCAAACCTTAATCTGAAACAAACAAACAAAAACACACACGCAATAAACAGCAAGAATCGTAAAGCTAAACAACACACACACACACACACACACACACACACACACACACACACACACACACACACACACACACACACACACACAGACAAACACACAAACACACACACACACAGACACACACGTGGACACTATTACCATCTTAAGCCTGCTATGGCCGTCAACAGGTTTCCAGCCAATCATATTCTCCGATTGACTGATAAACAACCCTCTAAGCCAGTCACGTGCCGGCTTCCCAAAGTATACAGACCCGAGCACCAATCACAACACGATGCTCCCCTGACGTACTGAAGACCTACATAAATCAGGAGTCCCTCGAGCCAGACAGGTATCCCATGCACCCAATCAGCAGAATAAAAAATGAAAACAGAAAAGAAAAGTAACAATTGAAATTCGTGAATCGTAGAAGTGTAAACGTTGAGTAATTTTTTCTAACACAATCATAACGCAAAAAAAATGTTTACACTAGTTCTCAAGATATGAATATTTATGCATTGTTCTTGCGGATGAATAATAAACTATATGCTAAAACGAAAACGCTTATAAAAACAGCAAACAAAAATATGCATAGATTATCATGAAAAGGAAAAGCATAAATTATAAAAGCTTTTTTTTTATATAATTTTTCTATATCATTTTTATATTTTTACATTTTTCTATCATTTTTTTCTATAGCATTTTTTTATATCATTTTTCTATATAATTTATTATTATTATTATTATTATTATTATTATTATTATTATTATTATTATTATTATTATTATTATTATTATTATTATTATTATTATTATTATTATTATTATTATTATTATTAATATTATTATTATTATCATGAGAAAGGAAAAGCATAAATTATAATAGCTTTTTTTTCTATATCATTTTTCGTGTGGAAGCAGAATGTTGCAAGATTTTTTTCTATTTTGTTTTCACCTTGATATTCCATTTATTTCATTTATCTAATCTCCTTAACATACAAAAAAAATTCCGAAACCAATGATTGCGAGTCAAGTAAGATTCCCACGTATTTTCTGATCTCTTTGTTCCGAACACATAAGCCGATTAGTAATGATGGAACCTAATGATATAATATTTAAACTCAGAACATCCAAGAGCCAAGATAAAGATATTCTTCAAACAATGGCCCAGAAAGTAAACAGAATGACACAAGAAGAGGAAAAGGAAATATATATTCAATCACAGAAAATTCAATAACAAGATATCTATATTATCTTAGGACGACGCAAAAAGTAAAAATAAGAAGAAACAAGAAAACAAGACTAGAAAAAGAGAAAAGAAGAAAAGAAAATAAGGAGGAGGAGGAGGAGGAGGAATCGTTAGGTTTGATGAGATAAGCATAGAAAGAAAAAAGCTAATGTCTCGTCCTCTCTCTCTCTCTCTCTCTCTCTCTCTCTCTCTCTCTCTCTCTCTCTCTCTCTCTCTCTCTCTCTCTCTCTCTCTCCTCTCTCTCTCTCTCTGTCTTAGTTACTTGATTATTCCTTTCCTCTCTCTCTCTCTCTCTCTCTCTCTCTCTCTCTCTCTCTCTCTCTCTCTCTCTCTCTCTCTCTCTCTCTCTCTCTCTCTCTCTCTCTTCCACCCACATTCATCTCTTTCATCGTTCTCTTTCCTTTCCTCCTCTTCGTGCTCCTCCTCCTCCTCCTCCTCCTCCTCCTTTATTTAGTCTTACTCTTATTTATATTATTTTTTTCTTATTTCTTTCTTATTTTAAATCGTTCACTTCCGCCCCCCCCCCCCCCTCCTCCTCCTCCTCCTTCTCCTCCTATCTCAAAAAGAGTTGCTTCAGTCTGTTGGAAAGAGCTTACACCGGGTTTCCATAGGGACGCAAAGTGTAAGTGTTTATACTACAATGTACACCATAGTAAGATAGATAGATAAGAAAAGACAAGAAAATATGGAACACTTTCTTAGGGATCCCATCGCAAGCAGCTGGGTGTTGAGGGGACATTTTGGTGGTGGTGGCTGTCGGTTTGGTGGAGAGTGGCAGCCTGTTCCTCACACTGGTGACAGCTTCTCCTGCTACTGTCCCTCCCCCGCTGTCTTGTGTTCCTTGCTTAATTCTTCCCGTACGGCGCGGGCCACCTTCTTCATTATTCTTTTCAGTTGTTTCTTCGCCACTTTTCCATTCCTTCTTGTGTTGGCGTCCTTGTCCATCACGGGTATGATCGAGACTGTCTGTTCGCGGACTATTCTCTCTTGTATGGTGATGATAAACTTCAATTCAGTTTTGTCCGTTTCTTCATCTCCAGTAACTTGATTTTCCTGATTTTCTGTAGCATCTTCGTAAGAAACAACCTTCCGTTGATTGACAACTTTTTCTTCTGTTACGGAAGGAGTAATCTTTTCAATAACTGTCTCATTTCTCACAGCGGAACCTTTTCCTCTGTTACAACAGGGACTTCTTCTTTCTCTTTAGAAACAGTGACAATCTCTTCTGTAACCGAAGGGGCAGCCTGTTCAGTAACCTCCTTTTTTATCACAACAGGAACTTTTCCTTCTGTCGCCGTAGGGCAGCCTGTTCAATAGCCCTTTCTTGTGGGGCAACCTTTCCAATAACCCTTTCTTGTGGAACATTCTGTTCAGTAACCCTTTCTTGTGGGGCATTCTGTTCAATAACCCTTTCTTGTGGGACATTCTGTTCAATAACCCTTTCTTGTGGTTCATTCTGTTCAATAACCCTTTCTTGTGGGGCATTCTGTTCAATAACCCTTTCTTGTGGGGCATTCTGTTCAATAACCCTTTCTTGTGGGGCATTCTGTTCAATAACCCTTTCTTGTGGGACATTCTGTTCAATAACCCTTTCTTGTGGGGCATTCTGTTCAATAACCCTTTCTTGTGGGGCATTCTGTTCAATAACCCTTTCTTGTGGGGCATTCTGTTCAATAACCCTTTCTTGTGGGACATTCTGTTCAATAACCCTTTCTTGTGGGACATTCTGTTCAATAACCCTTTCTTGTGGGGCATTCTGTTCAATAACCCTTTCTTGTGGGACATTCTGTTCAATAACCCTTTCTTGTGGGACATTCTGTTCAATAACCCTTTCTTGTGGGGCATTCTGTTCAATAACCCTTTCTTGTGGGACATTCTGTTCAATAACCCTTTCTTGTGGGACATTCTGTTCAATAACCCTTTCTTGTGGGACATTCTGTTCAATAACCCTTTCTTGTGGGACATTCTGTTCAATAACCCTTTCTTGTGGGACATTCTGTTCAATAACCCTTTCTTGTGGGACATTCTGTTCAATAACCCTTTCTTGTGGGGCATTCTGTTCAATAACCCTTTCTTGTGGGACATTCTGTTCAATAACCCTTTCTTGTGGGGCATTCTGTTCAATAACCCTTTCTTGTGGGACAGACTGTTCAATAACCCTTTCTTGTGGGACAGACTGTTCAATAACCCTTTCTTGTGGGACATTCTGCTCAATAACCCTTTCTTGTGTCACAACAGGAACTTTTTCTTCTGTCGTCGAAGGGGCAACTTTTTCAACAACCTCCTGTTGAGGGACTACCGGGACTTTCCTTCTGTCACCGAGGGGATAATCTTTTCAATAACCTTCTTCTCCTCTGCTACGAGAGGAAGTTCTGCTTGCTCCTTAGAGACACTTACGATCTCCTGTGTCACCGAAGGGGCAGCCTGCTCAACAACCTTCTCCTTTGTCACAACGGGGAGTTTTTCTTCCGTCACCGAGGGCACAACCTTTTCAATAACTTTCTCTTCTTTAACAACGTGAACTTTTCCTTCCGTCACCGTAGGGGGAATCTTTTCAGCAACGGTCTGATTTGTCACAACGGGGACCTTTTCTGCTACCACCTAAGGGGTAACAGGTTTAACAACTCGAGTCACAACGGAGTCTTTTCCTTCTCCCACCGAGGGCACATCCTTTCTAACAACCTTCGCCGGCGTCACAGCAGGGACTGTCTTTTCAACGACTTTACCGTCTTGAGTGATAGGCGTAGTATTTGTTTCTTCAGCCTTTGCTTTTTCTTCCTTCATCTTGTTTTTCACGTCATCAACTTGGTGTTTCAAGTCTTCAATTGTTTCATTAAGATGTTTTTCGTTACGAACCTCTTTGATGTCGCTATTACACATTCTTTTCGACTTCTTTT
>NW_026112332.1:0-40000 GCF_024679095.1 Eriocheir sinensis | reverse complement strand
GGATAGAGAAGGAAAAGGAATGAAATGGAAGAAATGGAAGAGTAGGGAAGAAAAGGGTAGGAATGGGCCAGGACGGTAAGGGACGAGAAAGTTATGGAAGGGAAGGTAGAAAAAATCACGAAAATGGAAGGGAAACTTAGGAAAATAATTGGCATGGAAGGAAGAGGAAGGAAAGGGGATGGAACGCAAGGTAACATCACGGAATCGCAGGAGGAGGATAGAAGTGGTAAGGAAGAGGATGAGACGTGATGGAAAGTAAAGTACAGAGATGAAAAGAAAAAGGAAAGGAAAAAAAGGAATGATGAACCGATTTAAGCTAAGTGAGAGGCAGTATAAAAAAAAGGAAAACTAGATGCGAAGAGGTGGAATAAGAAAACTGGAACGAGGATGACCAGAGGAAGTAAAGCGAAGAAGGAAAACAAATATAATAATAATAAAATAAAATTAAAATGGAAGGCTACGTGGATGAGAGCCTATGGACGCAATGAAAACGAGGAAGATAGGAGCAGGAGGAGCAGGATATGAAGGAATCCGGCGACTGGGAAATATCGAAGTGAAAGCTGAGAGGTAATGCAGCGAGGGAGAGGAAAATAAAGGAAGGGGAACGAACGAGAGGGCGATGATAGAGGAGAGGGCTGAAACGATGCTGAGAGGGAGGAGGGAACAAAAGGAGAGGAAGAATGTGCATGATACGAAAAAAATACATGGAGGTTAAACTTCTACTCAGAGATAGATACAAGTAGATAGATAAACGTATTGGATAGAGAATTAGAGACTATTGATATACAAAAAATGAACTGTAAGAAATAAGTTGTGGAAAAAGATCGCCATTTCCTTTTGTTCATTTGCTTTATATTCTCTTTTTTTCTTTTTCGTTTTTTATATGAACCCGTGAAGGAAGATTTTGGTACCAGAAAAAAGGCTTGTGAAGTAAATAGATCGAAGAAAATATATTACCTCTTATAAAGGAAGCTTGTTTATTTGATATGAAAGGTTAAGAAATCTTCAGGAGAATGCATTACTGTTTGTTTTGATATTTTACGAGTATGTGATATATTTGCGTGTTTCCTACTTCCCATTCTCTCTTTTTATCATCGTCTTTCACTTCTTCCTTCTTCCCCTTCCTCCTTCTCCATCATCATCTTTTTTCCTTCTCCTCCTCCTCCTCCTCCTCCTTCCTCTCCTCTTCATTCTCTCCCCATCCTCACACCGTTTCAACTTCCCAATATCTGTTTTTATCAGTCTTTCACTTCCTCCTCCTTCCCCTTCCTCCTCCTCCATCATCATTTTTTTCCTTCTCCTCCTCCTCCTCCTTCCCCTCCTCTTCATTCTCTTCCCATCCTCACACCGTTTCAACTTCCCAATATCTGTTTTTATCAGTCTTTCACTTCCTCCTTCTTCACCTTCCTCCTCCTCCTCCATCATCATCTTTTTTCCTTCTCCTCCTCCTACTCCTTCCCCTCCTCTTCATCACCTTCCCATCCTTACGTCTCCTTCACTCTTTTTCTTCCTCTCTTTCTCCTTCATCATCATCTTTTTCCTCCTCCTCCTTCCCCTCCTTTTCATTCCCTTCCCATCCTAACGTCTCCTCCACCACACCTTTCTCCTTCCCTCTTTCTCTTCGCTACACTTCTCCTTCGCCCTCGTCAATAATTAAGAAGAAGACGCCGAGGGGTTTCGTAACAAGCCGCGCCACCTCCTCCCCTCCTATCCTCTGCCCCCTTCCCACCCCTCCTCTCCTATTTTCCTCCCCCGCCTCCTCATCTTCCCAGCCTCCCTCCCCCCCTCCCCCCCCTCCCACAGTGCATCAACCATCATCAATTCCCCTTCCCTCTTTCCTTACCCTTCTCCGTTCCCTGCTCCTTTTTCTTCTTTCCTTTTCTTCCCTTCTACGCTATGTAACTATGCGAGCTGAGTTTTCACACCCATTTATTAACTTATCCTATTTTTTCACTATTATCTATGTTATTTTCTTTATTGCTACCTGATTTTTTTTATAATTCAATTGTCTTCGCTTTTTATATCTAACATTTGCTTTCTCTCCTTATTGTTTTCAAGCTGACTAATTTACTTACTCCAATACTTTCACTTATGTTCTTACTGCTCGCAATGTTGTTTATTTTTTTGCTACGTTTTTCATATGTTTGTCTTCTCATTCCTCCATCTAACATCCACTTACTCCTCCTTCTACATTCCTACTTATTTAACTACGATCTTACTTTCTTTTTGCTAACTTTTCTTTCTATACTTTTTATGTCCTTCCTCTGCTTATGCTTGTATACTTGCTTTTGTCATCCCCTACTTAGGTTACTTTAAAGCATGTCCTATTTGCTGGTATCGCTATGGTCTTAAGTAACCCATCTATTGTTTATATTCTTACATGTTCCTAATTTCTCGATCTAATGATTTTAAAGCCTTCCTAACTCCTTGCTACTCGTCATTAATTTTACTCTCTTTGTACAATTCTAAAATCCGTTTTCTCAATTAATTCTTTCCCATCCATTATATTTTGGTCATATTTTCACCTCCGTTGCTTTAGGTTATTCCTCCCTTTTATCAGAGTTCGTTGTATTTCCTCCCTTCCATACCATTCTTTCCCTCCCGGTCGCTTCCCACTCTCAGTTCTATTCTACCTTTTCGCAGCCCTAACCCTTTTATTTGGTATCTCCCCACCACAGCCAGTCTTCAGGGCCTCACCTTCGCTCCCTCCCTTTGTTTTCTGTCCCATTTCATTACACCAAACAGCACTTACAGCTCCGGGAGGGTACTGTTGAATGTGTGTGTGTGTGTGTGTGTGTGTGTGTGTGTGTGTGTGTGTGTGTGTGTGTGTGTGTGTGTGTGTGTGTGTGTGTGTGTGTGTGTGTGTGTGTGTGTGTGTGTGTGTGTGTGTGTGTGTGTGTGTGTGTGTGTGTGTGTGTGTGTGTGTGTGTGTGTGTGTGTGTGTGTGTGTGTGAGTGTGTGTTAATTAGCCTTCGCGATGCGGGTTGGTAAGCGAGCAACGACCCGTCACTGCACACACACACACACACACACACACACACATCCCCTTACATTCATCCCCATACGAGAAAGAAAACGAAAAAGTCAACCAGAAAAAAACACATCAAAGCTGAAACTCTTTAGGGCAAATATATATCCAAGAAAAACAGTTGACATAAAACCACAATCAATAGAAAAATTATATTCGTTGAAGGGAGCAGAGAAGGGACGTGGTGGGATAGTAGGAGGAATGAGCCAATATCCTTCCTCCTCCTCCTCCTCCTCCTCCTCTAGGGGTACCGAAATGACCCGCTTAACAACCTGTGATCTGGGCCATTAAAGGGAAAGTCTCAGAGGAGGAGGAGGAGGAGGAGGAGGAAGATTAAAAAAGAAGGTATAAGGAAGTAGTTCAAGTATTGGAGACAAGAACAAATGGAGGAAATAATGTGAAAACCAAAGAGAGAGAGAGAGAGAGAGAGAGAGAGAGAGAGAGAGAGAGAGATAGAGAGAGACAGAGAGAGAAATGATGAATATAGATTGAAGGAGTGAATAAATAAATGAACAAAGAATGAAAGAATTAAGGCATAGGAACGAAGGAGGAGAAGAAATACATGAGAGAGATTAAGGAATGCGTGACTGAATGAATGAATAAAAACCAAAATCCAGTGAGTAGCGGGCTTTTTTTTCATATTTGTTTCCTTTTTTTTATGCCCTTGAGCGGACTCCTTTGCTGTAAAAAAAAAAAAAAAACAAGTACGCAAATGAAGATAAAAGACACAATGAATGATAAATATAGAAGACGAATCAAAACAACTTACAGAAAACATGACTGCATTCTTAACCTTAACCCTTCCTACACTCCACCCCAAACACACACGGATATGACATGACATTCCTAGAGTCAAAGAAACCAGACTAGAGACCAACCTTCAAGAGAACCTCCCCCATCCCTTCCTTATCCACAACCGCATTCCTCCACCACAGCCACCAGCCCCTTTCCCACCACCACAGAACACTTGCCCATTACTCATCCCAGCCTCCCCCCCCACACATAGGTATTAGCAGCCGTCCCATCACCCATGTACCCCAAAGTCATCCATAAGTCCCCTACACTCCCACTCAGCCTTAAGCACAGCCCACTACACTTCCTTCACCCAAATCACACCCCACAGGTACATATGAGCATTCACCACCGTCAGCCCTTCGCCAGACACAACAGGAAAAGTCTCCCATTCCTCTGCCCGGCAACCACACATGTTCACGACCAAACAGCCCCCTCACTCTTCTTTATCCCCATTCTCACCCCCTTTTCGTCTCCCCTCTTCTCCTCCCCTTCTATATACAAACAATGACCCCCCCTCTCCTCTGTTACTAATACCTCCCTTACTTCTCCTTCTTCCCTCCCTCTACACCCCCCCACTCTTCTAAACACAACCTCCCCCCTCACTTCCCCTTCTGCACACCGACAAAGACGCCCACTTCTTCCTTCCGCTCCCCCCTCGCCTTCGTTACCAATGCCTTCCTCAAACTCCCTCCCCCCACCCCGACTTCCTCCCACACCTGCTTCAGACAGTGAGGATCGAGGCCAGGACAACTCGTAAATTTATCGTCCCGTCGTTGAAGGCGCGAGCGTTTTGCGTTGACTCCCTCGTTGTGTCGCTTGCACGGATACACGATTACTTTTGTGCGTGTGCGTGTGCGTGTGTGTGTGTGTGTGTGTGTGTGTGTGTGTGTGTGTGTGTGTGTGTGTGCTAATACTGCTAATACACTATACATATCGTCATTCACTACTGCCCACACACATGACTTCATTTACCCCTGCCAACCAACACACATGACTATTTACCACTGTCACTACATAACATTTCATTCGCTGCTGTCAATTCACATAACCTCATTTACCATCACCAACATAGACAACTTCATCTACCTGGTCCACGCACACAACCTTCAATTAACTCACCTCTACAGCGTACACTTCATTATCCGCTGACATTAATTCACTTCAGAGCAAATTCCAATCAGGCATCAACCGGCCTCCACCAAGCAGCCCTCTATGTTTCCTGGCGACCTTGTAGTATACCTCTGTTTGCATCCCATCAGTAGCGTTAAAAGATGTAGATTGTCAACAGGAAGGAGGTGGAGGAGGAGGACGAGGAAGACGGGGAGGGGGAAGGCACGACGTAACCTTTAGGGACACCAACACACACACACACACACACACACACACACACACACACACACACACACACACACACACACACACACACACGCTACATAATGGATCTTCGCTCGAGGAAAATTAATTATCGACAATTCCGTGTAGGTTAGTCTCGAGGCATTTGTCAAGTCATTATTCTAAAAGGCTTGGGGAGCGGCGGCGATGGTATTTCTCCATAACACACACACACACACACACACACACACACACACACACACACACACATGATCTCTCTCTCTCTCTCTCTCTCTCTCTCTCTCTCTCTCTCTCTCTCTCTCCATTTCTATATACTGTCACTGTTTTGAGGTTTAAGTTCAGAGAGAAAAGAGACGAATGCAGAAGGACATTTAAGATTCAGAGTCGGTAAATATTAGAAAGTTTGTAAGGTTAAGAGCATGAAAAGAGTATAGAGAAGTAAGAGGAGGAGGAGAAAGTCTAGGGAGGAGGACGAGGAGGATGAGCAGGAGGTGGAGAAAGAGAAGAAAACGGAGGAGAAAGATGAATAAGTAATGGAAAAAGGACGAAGTTAAGAATGAGAATTTCTTTTACAAACTTTGCGAAGTGGCGAAGTTTAAACGCTACGTATAAGGTAACACGGAGAGAGAGAGAGAGAGAGAGAGAGAGAGAGAGAGAGAGAGAGAGAGAGAGAGAGAGAGAGAGAGAGAGAGAGAGAGAGAGAGAGAGAGAGAGAGAGAGAGAGAGAGAGAGAGAGAGAGAGAGAGAGAGAGAGAGAGAGAGAGAGAGAGAGAGAGAGAGAGAGAGAGAGAGAGAGAGAGAGAGAGAGAGAGAGAGAGAGAGAGAGAAAATAAATCACGTATTCTTCAATCTCTATCCCGCACATTCCCACTCTCTTCACAATCACGAATGAACAACCACTTCCTTCTCCTCCTCCTCCTCCTCCTCCTCTTCCTTTCCCTAATCCACCTCCCTCACTCCTTAATCCTCCTCCTCGCCCATTTTTCCTTCCTCTCCACACCATCAATACCAGAGCGTCAGGACAACAAATATTACGTTTTCCTCGATGAATATTTTTTCCTTCAACCTCCGACGCAGGAAAATCAGACTAGACAATGCTCGGTTCAGATTCACACCGATGGGACTCTTTATAGGTGACCGTGTGTGGGGGTGGGGGGGTGCGTGTGTGTGTGTGTGGGGGGGGGGGGGGTCATTCTTCCTTACTCGCTGGGGTACACATTTAAGGACTCCTGAGGGCCGTCACCGAGTTCTTTCTTTATATCGTCAGGGTCCATGTACGGTACACTTATAACGAGAGAGAGAGAGAGAGAGAGAGAGAGAGAGAGAGAGAGAGAGAGAGAGAGAGAGAGAGAGAGAGAGAGAGAGAGAGAGAGAGAGAGAGAGAGAGAGAGAGAGAGAGAGAGAGAGAGAGAGAGAGAGAGAGAGAGAGAGAGAGAGAGAGAGAGAGAGAGAGAGAGAGAGAGAAACAATTTAGATTTATTTTTTAGATAAGCCATTTCCTAGGAGTTTATGCGTTTCCCTTTAAACTTTTCTATCCTAAAATATCCATACCTGTCGAGTCCTTTCTTCCCTCACCTGTATTCAGAAGTAACACCTTTCACTTTTCTTATACATACAACCCCCCCCCCCCTCCACCACCACCCGGGGAGTCAGTTGCTGTGTACATAATGAACATTGAAAAGGAAAATGTTGAAGCAGGGAAAAGGAAAATGAGAGTGATGATTTAGTAGCATGAGAATCAGGAGGGAGGGAAAGAGATAAAGAGAAAGGAGGGAGAGAGAAGGGGAGAGCAGATAGGAAAATAAAGTAGAAGGGGAAAGAACGAAGAGGAAAGATATGAAAGCAAAATAACGTAGAGATAAGGAGAAGCAGAAGGCCGAAGAAAAATATGAAGAAAAAAATAGGAAATGGAAGTGGGAAAGGCAATGTTGGGATGATGGAGGAAGGGAGAGAATATGAAAAAAAAAGTAGAGAGAGAAACTGCGAAACACAAGGGAATGATGAGATAAGAGGTGAAAGAAAGGAGAGGATAAAAAAAAAGTAGAGAGAGAAACTGCAAAACACAAGGAAATGATGAGATAAGAGAAGGAGGAAGGGAGAGGATAAAAAAAAAATAGAGAGAGAAACAGCAAAACACAAGGAAATGATGAGATAAGAGATGAAAGAAGGAAGAGGATAAAAAAAATAGAGAGAGAAACAGCAAAACACAAGGAAATGATGAGATAAGAGAAGGAGGAAGGGAGAGGATAAAAAAAAAGTAGAGAGAGAAACTGCAAAACACAAGGGAATGATGAGATAAGAGATGAAAGAAGGAAGAGGATAAGAAAAAGGCAGAGAGAGGAACTACGAAACACAAGAGAATGATGAGATAAGAGAAGAGAGTAACAAGGAGAGATGATAGAGGATGGGAGGGAATGGTACGATAAGAGAAAGAAGAGAAAGAAAGAGGAGTAGGGAGTGATAACAGAGTAGGTGAAAGATAAAGTAGGTTAAACAGGTAGACAAAAAGAGTAGGAATCAGGAAAAAAAGAATTACCTGGAATGAGTGACGAGGAAAAGACTAAACACTAAAGATCACGAGGGGCAAAGACAGGCCTAAAAAATGACCCTCCTAACGGAATCAAAATGTGGACTCGCCCCTCCAAAGGCCGGAAGATTGCAGATGTAAACAGTTTTTGACAGGAAGGGCGGGAGGGAGCGAGGGATGAGTGAGGGAGTGAGAGGGCGAGAGGACAGAGGGAGGGAACGAGGGAAGAGAAAGAGCGTGAGAGAAGAGATTGACAGAAGAAGGAAGGAAGTTGAGGAGGGAAGGAGGGAAAGAAGGAAGAGTGAGAGAGCGAGAGAAGAGATTGAAAATGGGAGGAAGGACGCTGAGGAGGGAAGGAGGGAAAGAAGGAAGTGTCAAAGGAAGGAAAGAAGGAAGGAGGCTGAGGAGGGAAGGAGGGAAAGAAGGAAGTGACGAATGGAGGAAGGAAGGAAGGAGGCTGAGGAGGGAAGGAGGGAAAGAGGGAAGTGACAAAGGAAGGAAAGAAGGAAGGAGGCTGAGGAGGGAAGGAGGGAAAGAAGGAAGTGACGAATGGAGGAAGGAAGGAAGGAGGCTGAGGAGGGAAGGAGGGAAAGAAGGAAGTGACGAATGGAGGAAGGAAGGAAGGAGGCTGAGGAGGGAAGGAGGGAAAGAAGGAAGTGACGAATGGAGGAATGAAGGAAGGAGGCTGAGGAGGGAAGGAGGGAAAGAAGGAAGTGACTAATGTAGGAATGAAGGAAGGAGGCTGAGGAGGGAAGGAGGGAAAGAAGGAAGTGACAAAGGAAGGAAAGAAGGAAGGAGGCTGAGGAGGGAAGGAGGAAAGAAGGAAGGAGGCTGAGGAGGGAAGGAGGGAAAAGAAGGAAGTGACGAATGGAGGAAGGAAGGAAGGAGGCTGAGGAGGGAAGGAAAGAGAGAGAGAGAGAGAGGAAGGAGAGAGGAAGGAAGAGAGAGAGAGAGAGAGAGAGAGAGAGAGGAGAGAGAGAGAGAGAGGAAGAGAGAGAGAGAGAGAGGAGAGAGAGAGAGAGAGAGAGAGAGAGAGAGAGAGAGAGAGAGAGAGAGAGAGAGAGAGAGAGAGAGAGGAGAGAGAGAGAGAGAGAGAGAGAGAGAGAGAGAGAGAGAGAGAGAGAGAGAGAGAGAGAGAGAGAGAGAGAGAGAGAGAGAGAGAGAGAGAGAGAGAGAGAGAGAGAGAGAGAGAGAGGGAGAGAGAGAGACGGAGAGAGAGAGACGGAGAGAGAGAGACGGAGAGAGAGAGAGAGAGAGAGAGAGAGAGAGAGAGAGAGAGAGAGAGAGAGAGAGAGAGAGGAGGGGAAGGAAGAAAAGGGAGATGAAAGGTTGCATATGTGAAAGGAGGAGAAGAGGAAGGATATGAAACTTGAAGCGAGTGTTAAGATGAGAAGGGAAGCTTAGAAAAGGAAGGAGAGGGAGGGTCTATTCAGGAGCGGGGAGGCGGAGAGAAAAGGAGAACTAGAGGGAGATGCAGAGACAGGAGATACAAGAATGAGAGGAAGAAGGAAGAGGAGCAGAAGAAGAGAAGAGATGAAGAGAGACACGAAGGAGATGATGACGAGAGGAAGAAGGAAGAAGAGCACGGAGGAAAAAAAAGAGAAGGAAGATAAAGGGAGGCGTGAAGGACGATGATGAGGAAGACGGAAAAGGATCAAAGAAAAAGAAGAGAAGAGAGATGAAGGGAAGCGAGGGGCGAAAATGAGAAGGAGAAAGAAGACGAGTAAGCATCGTAAAGAGAAGGGTACTGGAGAGGAGACCATGAAAGATGAGAAGGAGGAGGAGGAGGAGGAGGTACGGATAATATTAAACTTGAATGAGGAAGTTGATAAAAAGGATTAAATAGGTGAACACTGAATTGGCGTATTATAATTATATCGAGGTTAAAAGATAAAGTAGAGCTACCCAAAGTTACTGCAAAATAATATCTGGAACACAAAATAGCTAATTGAATAAAAATGAGTGCATATATAATCCATCCAGCCATTATAGTTTCTCCCTCCTTGGTCACGCGCGCATCCCAAAGAATCATTTATCTTTCATCTTTCCTTTCCTTCCTTCCTATCTCCTCTTTTTTCTCTCCTCTTCCTCCATCTCTTTGTTTCTTGCATCCACATTCCGCTCCTTCCAGTTTTTCTTCGTTTTATCTTCCTTCCTTCCTTCCTTACTTTTTTTCTGATTTTCTTCCTCTCTGACTCTCTGACTGTCCGTGTGTGTTTGTGTGTCTGTTTGTCTGTCTATCTGTCTGTCCATCTGTCAATCATTCTTCCTTCCTTCCCTACTAAAGTTATTCATATCCTTCTTCCCTCTGCCTTCCCTCCCTTCCTTCCCTTCCCTTCCTTCCCTCCCTTCCTTCGCTTCCTTCCTTCCTTCACTTCCTTCCCTTCCTTCCCTTTCTCACCTGGCCAGGAGAAGAGAGGAGAGAGAAGAGAGGGAAAGTGAAGGGACAGGTAAGGATGCTGGAGTATAACAATTTACCTGTGCCATATCAACAACAACATCAAAAACAAAAATAAACAACAATAACAGAAGCACAACAACAAGAACAAAGACATCAACCAACAACAACACAACAAGAAACACAAAACTAAGAACGAAGACAAATTTACAACATTAACAACAACAGTGACAGCGACAACAAACTGCGTAAGACCTTGTTTACGTTCTTCTGAAGGCGCGGGACGAATTTGTTTACTTATTGTCCTTGAGGAGGCAGAGGCGGTGGCGAGCGAACAGGCACTGACGGATAAAGAGGAAGAGGAAGAGGAGAAAGAGGAGTAGTAATGGTAAAGGATAAAGAGGAAGAGGAAGAGGAACAAGACGGATAGGAGTAGTAAAGAAGGGCAAGAAGGAGACGCAGAATTATAAACAGGAATACGAAGGAATCAATGAATGGGGCAGATTTCTTTGTGTGTGTGTGTGTGTGTGTGTGTGTGTGTGTGTGTGTGTGTGTGTGTGTGTGTGTGTGTGTGTGTGTGTGTTTATGGGAGTGAAAGAGATGAGAGATGCAGGTTTAATTAAGAAAGGAAGAGGAGAGCAGAAGAAGAAAAGAAGGACGAGGAAAGAGACGCAAGGTGATAAACAGAAAATCAAAATGAAATATGAAAGGGATACAATAGTTTTTTCTTCTTCAGGGGCGATAAGAGAAGTAAAGAAAAAGTTTAAAAAAAGGAAGATAGGAATGATGAGCCAGGAGATGGAAAATATGACGCCAAGGGAAATGAAGGAGAATGATGGGAAGAAGAAAAAGAAGGCGAGATAACGGAAGCAAAAGATGATGAAAGGGTGAATGAAGAGGGGAGGAAATAGCTGTCAGACTGTGCCGTTGAAATGATGAGGAACAAAAGAAAAGAACAGAGAAGGTAAAGAAATATAGGGAATGGAGAGAAAGGGCAAAAATGGAGATGTCAAAATGGAGAAATACCTGAGATTAAAACAAAATATATGGATGGAGAGAAATGTGGAGAAGAAGAATAAAGAGATGAAAGAAAAGGAAGAGGAAGATAGAGAAGAAGACGCATGAAAAAAAACGATGTATAAAAACTTAGACGAAAAAGAAAGGAGAATAAAGTAAGAGGAGAATATAGTGCCGAACAAAGTAAGGGATGAAGAGTAGAGAGAAAAGGAGGGATGGAAGGAAGAGAAGGAAGGAGGAAGAAAAGAAAAGTGGTTGATAGATATGTGGAGTGGCGCGGATGTAACGAAGAAGGAGGAGAGTGGAGGCAAGGTGGAGGAGGATGGGGAGTAGGGAGGAAGGGAGGAGAGAAGTGTCAAGGTATTGGAGTGGTGGGTAGACGTGTGAGGCCGTGTGGGTGTAACGCGGGAGGAGAGTGGAGGTAAGGTGGAGGAGGATGGGGAGTAGGGAGGAAGGGAGGAGAGAAGTGTCAAGGTATTGGAGTGGTGGGTAGATGTGTGAGGCCGTGTGGGTGTAACGCGGGAGGAGAGTGGAGGTTAGGTAAAGGCGAACAAGGGGAAGGGAAGGAGGGACGGGAGGGAAAAGAGAAGGTATCAATCAAGGTAGCAAGGTGATAGGTATATATATGGTGTCGTGTGGGCGTAACGAGGGAGAAAGGAGCGCGGAGGAGGAAAATAGGGAGGAGGGAGGAGGAGAGAGAGAAGAGACATGTCAAGGTGTGAGCGGTGGGTGTCTGGCATGTGGGGGCGCCTCAGGCTGTTTGTCACTTACCTGTCAGGTGTACAGGTGAGGATGCCTAGCGGGGAAGTGTATATCACCTCGCTCGACGGTAACTATTTCGTTTTGTTTGACGCCGAGTCACGCGAGGCACCACAACGACCTGCCTCCCTATCCCGCCACGCCCCGACACCTGCTCGATGAACCTTACCTGGATAAATAGAAAAGGCTTTGTGGCAGTCAGAACAAAAATACTTATACCAGATTCATTCCAATGTAGGATATAAAAATGTATAGTTGTATTGTAATCTGTAGCTATATAAATGAAGTATATACACCTATCGAACCTAGTGCAATATAACATTATACAAAACTATTATACAAAACGTGTCACAGTGTATGAATAACATTGTGACAATCTAAAATAAAAATCACTGTATCGACCCCAATGCATTGTATAGAAAAGCTGAGTATTTTTATCCTGCGGCAGTTCATGAATATGTATTTGAACCAAAGTAACAAGTTGCAATCTAAAAATGGAATTGGAAACCCGTTGCAATGCATAAAACAAGCTTAATCTTATGCAGTGAGTATGATAAGTAAACATATATGTATAATTTTTACTCTGAAAAATATCTTTCAAACAACAACAACAAAAGAAAAAGAATGTCTTGCAATCTTGAAAAATCGCAATTTTCTTTAATAGTAAAAAAAAAATCTGGCTGACGGTATTTTGTTGATGCCTAAAACAGCAAGTGCAATGCATCGCTCTCTTCCTCTTCCTCCTTTTGCCTCACTCTCAAAACTGTACTAACTGAGGAAACAAACTTTATCTTACTCGTAAACTTTATTCCGCTTACGTTCGCACACAAACCTCCCCCTCTCTCGCCCCTCAAAAATCCAGTGACTACGTTTTCCTCTTTTTCTACACATAGTTCAGAAAGAAAGTCTCCTCGTCGGTCTTTGTTCCCAAGTCGACAATCTGTAATTGGTGTCGTTAGTCAACCTTCGCGGCCGCTGTACTTTTGGCCGAAGAAACCTTTTTAAGAATGTCGTGATGAATGCCTTTAATCTCGCCCCAAAACTTTGACCTCAAAACTCATCCCAAAAGAAATTAAAGAACCGTCCCAGAAGAAAAGGAAATATATAAGACGAAAGAAAGAGCGGGAGAATGTTGCCAAGAAATAGAAAGATAGAAGTTTAGAGATAAGGTAAAGTCCTGCGAGGGAGGAAGAGGAGGAAGAGTAAGAACAGAGAGGGGAATGAGGTAGAAGAAACAAAAGGAAAGGGAAAGATGAAGCTAGAAAATGTTACAAAGAAATAGAAAATAGAAATAGACAAGGCAAAAGATAAGAGAAAGTGCTGCTCGGAAGAGAGGAGATCGAATAAGAACAAGAGAGGAAGAAGGTAGAAGAAACAAAAGGAAAAGTCGAAAAAGTCGTCAGGGGAAAAAGAAGGAAAGAAAGAACAGTGCTGAAATAAAAGTGCTAAAAGGAAAAAGCAGAAAAGAGTTAAAAAAAGAAGCGAGAAAGTGCACGAACAAGAAAAACTGAGAGGAAACAGAACACTCATGAGAGACAGAAAGAGAGAAGGAAAGAAGAAAGCTAAGGGGACGCTGGGGGAAAGAATCACTAAAAATGAAGAAAAATACACGGAAATGAACAGTGAAAAAAAAAAACTAGAAAATGTAAGAATGAAAAAGCGAAAGAAAGGGACAAGAAATGATCAGAAAATGCTGGGAGAAGGAGATAAACAGAGGTGAAGATGGCGGTGAAGCAAAAAAAGAAAAAGAAAACAAGGGAAAGAAAAAGGAACACTTGCAAAATAAGAATACCTGGTCAAGTTTTTCTATCTGCTTGTCCTCGGCAGTTACCTAACAAGGCCACATCACAAATTACACCACAGCTACCTTCCCTTATTTAGCAAACCCACATAAACTAAGGAAGAGGGGGAAGAGGAGACGGAGGAAAATATTTTACTGTCTTTCGTGTGGGAGAGGAGACAGGTAAAAATATATTGCGTGTGCCTTCAGGGAGTGCAAGAAAGCGTAGAATTGGATCCGACTCTGTATCACCTATGGAGGCTTGTGTACATCTAACTGCATTCCTCCTTAAATTGAACCTATACATTGGCTTCACTCTGTCCCTCTATGGCCTAGAGAAACAGACACACAAACAGACTCACACACAGACACAGACAGGCTCGCGAGAAGGAAATTCGAGGTAGAATTGTCCAATGGAGAGAGAAAAGGCAGCGACAGAAGCCAGCCAATCCAAGTGAAGGTAAAAATGACAGATGAAAGCAATTTATGGAGAGGGAGACAGGGGAGGAGAATAATGGCCTGCGAGATAAAATACTGGAGGCTGCGGACGAGGCGGTGAAGGGGAGGTGCGGGCGAACTAGTGGTGGTGGTGGGGTGGTGACGAAGAGGTGGTGGTGATAAAGGGAGGGGAAGACAAGGTAGTAATGGTGGTGATGGGGATGAAGAGAGGTCCGAAAGAGGTGTTGAAGGGGAGGTGAGGACGAGGGGATAAAGAAAAGGTGCGGTGGTGTTGAAGGTGGTGGTGTTGTGGTGGTGGTGATGGAGAGATCCGTTCGAGGTGGTGAATTAGAGGTCAAGACGAGGTGATGTAGGCGAGGTGCAGACGTGGTGTTGTTGGTGGTGATGAAGAGAAGTGTTGATAGTGCTTTAGTGGTGGTGGTGGTGGTGGTGGTGAGTGTAGCTATGAAATTATACCTCCGAGCTAGGCAATTAAGACCATACACCTCTGCAAAGGTTACGAGGGAGCACTGCTACTGAGAGCGCTCTTACTGAAAAACCTGGAGTTAATTCGCAGAGTGAATTCGTTAACTGGAGTAAATTCGCAGCCTTTGGGTCTCCAGACAAGCACCCAATCCACCATGTCTGCCTCAAAAGATAAAAAAGGAGTGAGAGGTGGTGTAACGGGCTCACGCTGCTGACCTCACTAGACACTCACTACTGCACATCTTTTGATTCTTTTTTTTTAGAAGCAGCGAGTAGCGGGCTTTTTTATTATTGTTTCCTTTTTTGTGTGCCCTTGAGCTGTCTCCTTCGTTGTAAAAAAAACATTGCATCAAGAGCCTATTGGGAATACCTCAATTACAGTACAGATAATTTTAACACAGCACCAAAAAACACTCGCACACATCACCTCTGAGCACTATACTACAACATACTACACCAATATGGCTCATCATCATCATCATCATCATCATCATCATCGTCCTTTACCATTACTTCCATCCCCCCTTCATCCCTCCACTACTGTACTATTTCCTTCACCTCCATACCCCTCCACACCCTACCCCCATCTCTCTCTCTCTCTCTCTCTCTCTCTCTCACTCACTCACTCACTCACTCACTCACACTCTCTCTCTCTCTCTCTCTCATCACCACGCCACAACAGTTATCACCACCACCCCCATCACCACTAACTCGGCCACCAGTAACTCCATCATCACCGCCATCTATCATCATCACCTCAAATCACTGCTGTCGCCCATTCCTAGCACCACCACCAAAAAGGGAAGGAAAAAAGGAAAAAAATATGAAAAAATGAGAAATATTAATGCAGTCTGTAGGTATCGGTATGTATATGGCGAGTATGGTGTGATGGGGTAGGGGAAAGGGGGGGGCGGAAGAGGAAAAGATGGGGCTATTGAAGTAAAATGGAAGTCGTGAGTCAGTGTGTGTGTGTGTGTGTGTGTGTGTGTGTGTGTGTGTGTGTGTGATGGGGGCGGGGGTAGCACTGTGTGTCTCTCTCTCTCTCTCTCTCTCTCTCTCTCTCTCTCTCTCTCTCTCTCTCTCTCTCTCTCTCTCTCTCTCTCCTCTTCTCCCTCTACTCTCTTCCCACCCAGCTCTCTCTCTCTATCTCTCTCCCATCCACCCTCTCTCTCTCTCTCATCCTCCCTCCCTTCTCTCTCACCAGCCACAGACACACTCCCCGGCGTCTCACGAACACATAAGCTTAACCTTCCCGCCCGTAAAACACAGCCACGCGCAGCCTCGCCAGAACTACATATTAAAACATTGCAAAAATTACCTCCAAAACTCCCGGGCGAGCATTAATCAGCCAACCCCGATGACTTCCCGCAAGGTTTTGATAGAAATTCGCCCATAAACGTCCATGCCTCGCTCGCCCCGCGCCGCATTGCTCGCCAAATTAAGTGAACACGGAAAAAAGTGGTGATTTAAGAGAAGCACTTTTTACTCATTCAGCGATTTATAAGTTTATTTTTTATTACAGTTACCCCCACCCACCCCCTTTCCACCTGTATAATAAAGATACTCGCAGGAAGATACATGGGCAGTAATCCATTGCGCATTTTTGTATTCTTTTCATTTGTTTTTGTTATTTTTAAGGAAAGACCTACGATTTTGTTTGTGCCCAGGTTGTGTTTTCCTGATCCTTCTTCTTTATCGTAAAATAAATGTAAGGGATGTGCTTCGTTATATATGTCAATAAGAAAAATGTCGTTATGAAAGAATTAAATACTATAAAACACTGCATTCTCTAACATGATCTACTCGTCAAGAAAACAAAAGAAAAATAGGCAAAAACTATCACGTAAAAAGGAGGTAATAAAAACGAAAGCCAACACGAGATTACAAATGTCATTTTTTGAAAGGAAACAAATGAAAATAAGGTCTTCAAAAAAATACGGCTCTTCAAAAAAAAATAGTTCAATAATAAAGTAAAGCAAAATATTACCAAGAAAACGAAAAAAAAATGAAAAGAACAAAACTAGAAAAGAAAACTAAAAAGGATGCCGAGGAAAGGATAAAATAAACGCGAAATCTTTTAGTTAACCCGGTAGCTGCGGGGATCATGTTTCTTAATGGTCCCTCTAAGCGAAAAAAATGAGAAAAAAATCATCACTCACACAAACCATTACATAATATATATCAATGCATTTGTGCTCAGTTTATGCATAATCAAATTTTGAGGTTTATATCATGGCAAAAATTTGGCCCGTCGCTGGTACACGATAAAGCCACAAATTTGGCCCGTCGCTGGTACACGATAAAGCTACAAATTTGGCCCGTCGCTGGTACACGATAAAGCTACAAATTTGGCCCGTCGCTGGTACACGATAAAGCCACAAATTTGGCCCGTCGCTGGTACACGATAAAGCCACAAATTTGGCCCGTCGCTGGTACACGATAAAGCCACAAATTTGGCCCGTCGCTGGTACACGATAAAGCCACAAATTTGGCCCGTCGCTGCTACCGGGTTAAGAACAACTTCTAAAAACTCGGCTCTCGAATCGTCCCCTATCGGTCTCCTCCTCCCCCTTGCAAAGGTCCCAACGCCAACCCGCCAAGCGACAGATAAGCGGACTAAGAAGGCGATCGCAGGCCACAGAAAAGGCCACTCCAACCCTTAATTTATCTGGATCCGACGCAGTTGATAAAGGGCCGCTAGAACCGTATCGCATGGTGAACGCCATTACCCTGACGAATGGCTCATACCCTGCCAGTCTGCCCTGCTATTCTGCCACCCTACCCCTGCCACCCTGCCCCTGCCACCCTGCCCCTGCCACCCTACCCCTGTCAATCTGCCCCTGCCAATCTGCCCCGGCCAATCTACCCCTGCCACCCTACCCCTGCCACCCTACCCCTGCCACCCTTCCCATGCCAACCCCTGGTGATGGTGGCACAAGGTACGGCACACCTCACGAGCCATGGCAAGGTACTCGAAAAAACTCTTGAGCTGCGGTCGCAATATAAGCCCTCCTGTGTTGTCTTGAGGACGCAAAAAATATTATCGTGTGCTGTCTTAAGGTCAAAAAAATAAAAAAAAAACTCTCCTCTGTAGTTTAAGGTCGAAATAAAAGCTTTCTTGTGTTGTCCTAAGGTCGCATAAAAGCTCTTGTGTTGTCCTAAGGTCGCATAAAAGCTCTTGTGTTGTCTTAAGGTCGCAAAAAATAATCATTCTCTTGTCTTAAGATCATAAAAAAAAAGCTCTCTTGCGTTGTCTTAATCAAGGTCGAAAATAAATACAAAAACAAGTAACACCAAGGAAAGGACAACACTAACACATAACTTAATGAAAGAAGAAAAATACAAAAAAAAAAAAAAACTACCCCTGGAAATGCCCCAAACTCCTACGAGCGGCCTTGTCAAATAAGTGTGCTTGGGAGGCGAAATGTTTATGAATATGACCCAGAGAGCCGTGAAACAAACCAGGGAGACGGGGAGACAATAAGAGCAGGCAAACAAGGGAAGGAGAGGGTGATGGGAGGGAGGAGGTTTGGGCGGGAGGATGAGAGTAACTGGGGTAATGGGTGGGTGGTTAGGGGGGTTGGTGCGGGGAGTTGGTTGTTGGTGGCGGGGAAGGGGCAGTGGGTGGGTTGTGATGGGTAGGGGAGGAGGAGATACGAGTCCAGGGAAGGAGGGAAACAGGCAGGTGGAGAAGAGAGGGGAGGTGGGGGAGAATACTGGGGAGAAGGATTTGAACAGTTAATTTGATCACTAATTCGTAAAATTTTCACGTGCAGAGAGAGAGAGAGAGAGAGAGAGAGAGAGAGAGAGAGAGAGAGAGAGAGAGAGAGAGAGAGAGAGAGAGAGAGAGAGAGAGAATCTTTTTTTTTTACCGTATCAAGCTAGCGTATATTTCAATGGAAGGAAGGACCGAGAGAGAGAGAGAGAGAGAGAGAGAGAGAGAGAGAGAGAGAGAGAGAGAGAGAGAGAGAGAGAGAGAGAGAGAGAGAGAGAGAGAGAGAGAGAGAGAGAGAGAGAGAGAGAGAGAGAGAGAGAGAGAGAGAGAGAGAGAGAGAGAGAGAGAGAGAGAATCATTTTTTTTTTTTACCTTATCAAATTAGTGTAATATTTCAATGGAAGGAAGAAGAATGATAACATGTTAGGCAGCGTCAGCAACCACGCGTCAATGAAGGGGAAGGAAAATACAAGTAAATATAAATAATTCAAAGACATACAAAGCCTTGCCTTACCCCCTTCCGTCTCTGCCTCCTCCATTCCCTCTCTACCACCCCTCCCTTCCTTCCCGCTCCACCCCACCCCGCCGCCCTCCTCCCGTACCAAACAGCCCTATCCCTTCCCCTCCTCTCCTTCCCTCCCGCCCTCCCTCCTTCCTGTCCACTCTTCATTACTCGCTCCCTCCCACCATCCACGGTCCCTATGCTCACTAATTCCGTAGCAGTATTTAAGGGTGATAACACACACATACACACACACACCGCCCAGTCCACGCGCGCGCAGAACGACAGCAACATCACCGGGTAAACTGATGACGTCACGGGTTGCCGGCTAACCAATCACCGCAGCGGAACCTCCTTGCACCATATTACTCAACGTTTCACCTTTCATGCACTACCGCGGTGGTTAACTTGCAACATCAGCATTTAAAGGAACTATGGTCACAGGACACGAGGGGGGGCTAGGGAGGGCACGGGGGAGGGAGGGGGCTGTCTCCTTTGTTGTAAAAAAAAAAAAAAAGTAGGGCACATGCACTCCCCCGCCGGTTTCCACTATCTGTATTGTATAAAATGAGCCTTTTGCCGCGTTCCAACTCTCAAGAACACCACAGCATGACTCCCCGGCACTGGCACTCACCTTCATCGTAGTGACGGGGCCTCCTCCACCCTCTCAATGACCGCAACACGATACACGCAACGCCGTCGGGCACACACAATCACCTCGAAATACACGCCTCGCCACCGCCGCCGGGCACACACAATCGCCTCATAATACACGCCTCTCCACCGCCGCCGGGCACACACAATCGCCTCATAATACACGCCTCGCCACCGCCGCCGGGCACACACAATCACCACATAAAACACGCCTCGCCACCGCCGCCGGGCACACACGCGCACAAGGTCACATACACATCCCGCCGCTTGGCCGACGCGCGCCGCCCTGAGATGCAGGAGGATCTCTACGTCACAGATTCTCCGCCGTTTTCCCACAGTGGTCAGCCGTCACCGTTGTCGAGATGTAATTTTTGACACGCCACGCCCGGGAATTGCTTGCCACACAAGTATTGCTGGTGTATTTTTATTTTCCTACAATACTGCTTTCATATCCTGTTCAAGAATTTGCTAGAAACAATTCCTGACATTCTCTTTCTGACGCTAGGGAGCCCTCAGCAGCGTTGCCAGATTGCCTTACTCAGCCTCTTCTTTATACCGACTTCCGTTCCAAAAACTGTCCCCTACACCCAAATAACGAGACTCAATTATAATTATCGTTACAATCGTTAATTCCTGATGTCTTTGGGGATCGTCAAGGTCAAAATCAGTAAGCACGATGCTCTAAGTACAGCAATCTGGCAACGGTGACCCTCAGTGTTCACCGTCTGAATGTTTCGCAATGAACAGTTCGAACGCGTGAAGCAGCGAGTCGCTCCACCCCTCGCTCGTCACTCCCTCATGATGCCACGCCGTAGGCTGATACACAATGTAGGTACAAGTATATCAGAGGCATTATGATTTTATACTCACTTCGATGCTATCAGCTCGCGTACGTGAGTGAGTTACAGGTTAGAGAGGCTGCGAGATGCTGACCCCCCCCCTCCCCCTTCCCCGGAGCACATACCCTTGTTTGCATGTTATGGGTGTTGCTGCGCGGTACAGAGATGAAACGTTGGAAAGTTTATTTTAGTCGGCGCAACATCTGTGCACATGTCATATGCCGGAGAGAGACAGGAGGGGGAAGGAATTATAGAAGGGAAAAGACCCTAGTAGACGGGACTAATACCTGGTACCCATTCACTGCTGGGTGGACTGGGGCGTAGGGTATCGGAAAAGCCGCCTAAGTTTTTCCACTCCGCCGCACTTCTCTCTCTCTCTCTCTCTCTCTCTCTCTCGACCCTGACGCTCTGCAGTTAATTTCCCTCCAGACACTTCACCCTCGAGCAAACCGCAGATGAGAGAAAGCTGGGGCAGTCGTAGTAACAGTAGTAGTAGTAGTAGTAGTAGTAGTAGTAGTAGTAGTAGTAGTAGTAGTAGTAGAAGTCATATTTGCTTAGGGTGGCAATAAGAGGAGAAATGGGAATGTTTAGAAGATGGCTTGTGACATTGTATTTCTCTCTCGCTTGTATTTCTCTCTCCCTTGTATTCTCTCCCTTGTATTCTTTGTATTCTCCCTTCGTATTCCCTACCTTTTCTCCCTTTGTATTATTTCTTGTACTCGCATTGTAACCCCTTTTTCTTCGTTTATTCTCCCTTCTCTTCTTCGTCTCCCTCCCTTGCATTCTCCTTTTATTTTCCCTTATATTCGCCCTTCTATTCTCCCTTCTATTCTCTATTCTCCCTTTTATTCTCCTTCTTATCCTCCCTTGTCCTCTATTCCTCCCCCCCCTCCATTCCACCCCCACCACCACCACCACCATCATCATTAACAATCACCACTACCACAACAATGCCACGTCTATTCTCTCTCTCTCTCTCTCTCTCTCTCTCTCTCTCTCTCTCTCTCTCTCTCTCTCTCTCTCTCAACACTTCTACCACGAATTCCTCCACTCTCTCCATTTCTCCAAGTCCTTCTATCATTGGAGGAGGAGGAGGAGGAGAAGGAGGAGGAGGAGGAAGTGGACAGTTAGACAAAGGGAATCTGCTTCGTCTTCTCCTCATTGTTCCCTTTATATATCCAGAAGGGAGGAGGAGAAGGAGGAGGAAGATGAAGAGGAGGAGAAGGAGGAGGAAGAGGAAGAGGAGGAAAATGGGGTACAGAAAGAGGAGGATGGAGGTAAAGAAAAAGAAGAGGAGAAAGAGAAGGAAAGGGGTGAGGAATTGGAAGACAAGGAGAAAGAGGAAGAGTGAAGAAAAAAAGGGGAAAAAAGGAGGAAATGGGTCAGGAAAATTAATAAAATGACAGAGGAAGTAAAGAAGGAACTGGAGGAGAAGAAAAGGGAAGAAAAGGATGAAAAACTGGAAGAAAAAAAGGAAGAAAACTAATCACACTCATTTTTCCTTTGTGTGCTTGTTGTATTTTAAGATGTTTATTACCTACCACTCTGGCCCTCCATCTCTCTTGTTCATATTCTCTGGTCCTTCTTCTCCTGTTTCATCACTGTCATCTTCATTATCACTCTCCCGGCGTTTGAGGTGTCTGGGGCTGATGAACAAGTATCTTATAGTGTCCTCACTCCTCCCTCTCTACCTGCTTCGCCTCCTATAATAATAATGAGGCTAAGAGTGGACTTGGAGATCTTTATTATCCTGGAAGTGTCTGGTCAGCGGGGTTAACTGTGCGCCATTCCTCCGAGGAGTGCGTGGCCTAACACATTGCTGCTATTTCGCTATGGCACGCTGAGAATTTTTTCTTCTCTCTTTTATTTGCCTCTTCCACATTCCAATGAGTGTCGAAAGAGGCTACGACGCATCCTGGTAATTAACACAGACACATGATAAATTCCGTGTGTGATATCATCTCGTGGAAGTCATCTTACTCATCGCCCTTCTCTTTAACGCTACGAAACATGGGCAGGGAGGAGGCTGATTTATGAACGTGCTAATCAGGATGGAAGCTGTTTTGACCCACCTAAAAACCGCGCGGTGGACGATTGGATATTGGAGAGACAGAAACGTATGCTGGTTAACCACACCACACCACGGAACGAAGGACGCCGACACATCTTATATAATCAGAAGGGAATTGTACAGACCCATCCCCCCGCTGAGCGAAGGTTAGGATACAGCAGGAGAAGCGAGAAGGGATTTTTTTCTTGACTAAGCGTCACGACACAACCATTAGCTTAGCAAATCGCAACATCTCTATAAAAACAAAACTCTGACAGGAACACGAGCCGCCATTAATCACACAAGGTCGAGATAGCGTTCCCTTCTTCTTAATGTAGACACGATACGTAACTTGAATTCGTCTTAGGAGGCATAAGGACGATGGTGTTGGTGTTGCTAGTAGTGGTGGTGGCTATGGTGGTGGTGGTGGTGGTAGGCCTGGATAATGGTGGTTGTTTTGATTGTTGTGGTGATGGGGATGGCGGCTGTTGTGAATAATGTTGTTTTTGTTGTTGTTTTGTTTACAGCAAGGGAGGCAGCTCAAGGGGTAAAGACAAACAATATATAAATAAAAATGCCTCTATATGCTGCCCCGAAAAAAAAAAACGAGGCCAGGAGAGTCAAGTGATGGTGGTTGTAAAGTGTAATTGTGGTGATGGTGTGAAGCGAGGAGGTGTTAAGTGTCTTGTGTGTAGTGTAGTAAACGTAAGGAAAAAAAAGGAGGTGCCGGTAATGAGGGTTTAGTTATTAGTGGCCGTGATGATCGTGGTGATGGTGGTGGTAATCGAGGTGGTAGTTATGGTGGCCCTGGTGGTGTTTATTACAGTGATCGTGAACAATAATAGTGGTAATGAAGGTAGTGGCGGTGGTGGTAGTGGTGGTGGTGGCCCTGGTGGTGTTTATTACAGTGATCGTGAACAATAATAGTGGTAATGAAGGTAGTGGTGGTGGTGGTAGTGGTGGTGGTGGTGGTGTTTATTACAGTGATCGTGAACAATAATAGTGGTAATGAAGGTAGTGGTGGTGGTGGTGGTGGTGGTGGTTCTGGTGGTGTTTATTACAGTGATCGTGAACAATAATAGTGGTAATGAAGGTAGTGGTGGTGGTGGTGGTGGTTCTGGTGGTGTTTATTACAGTGATCGTGAACAATAATAGTGGTAATGAAGGTAGTGGTGGTGGTGGTGGTGGTGGTGGTTCTGGTGGTGTTTATTACAGTGATCGTGAACAATAATAGTGGTAATGAAGGTAGTGGTGGTGGTGGTGGTGGTGGTGGTGGTTCTGGTGGTGTTTATTACAGTGATCGTGAACAATAATAGTGGTAATGAAGGTAGTGGTGGTGGTGGTGGTGGTGGTGGTTCTGGTGGTGTTTATTACAGTGATCGTGAACAATAATAGTGGTAATGAAGGTAGTGGTGGTGGTGGTGGTTCTGGTGGTGTTTATTACAGTGATCGTGAACAATAATAGTAGTAATGAGGGTAGTGGTGGTGGTGGTGGTGGTGGTTCTGGTGGTGTTTATTACAGTGATCGTGAACAATAATAGTAGTAATGAGGGTAGTGGTGGTAGTGGTGGTGGTGGTGTTTATTACAGTGATCGTGAACAATAATAGTGGTAATGAAGGTAGTGGTGGTGGTGGTGGTGGTGGTGGTGGTGTTTATTACAGTGATCGTGAACAATAATAGTGGTAATGAAGGTAGTGGTGGTGGTGGTGGTGGTGGTGGTGGTGTTTATTACAGTGATCGTGAACAATAATAGTGGTAATGATGGTAGTGGTGGTGGTAGTGGTGGTGGTGGTGGTGGTGTTTATTACAGTGATCGTGAACAATAATAGTGGTAATGAAGGTAGTGGTGGTGGTGGTGGTGGTGGTGGTGGTGTTTATTACAGTGATCGTGAACAATAATAGTGGTAATGATGGTAGTGGTGGTGGTAGTGATGGTGGTGGTGGTGGTGTTTATTACAGTGATCGTGAACAATAATAGTGGTAATGAAGGTAGTGGTGGTGGTGGTGGTGGTGGTGGTGTTTATTACAGTGATCGTGAACAATAATAGTGGTCATGAAGGTAGTGGTGGTGGTAGTGGTGGTGGTGGTGGTGGTGTTTATTACAGTAATCGTGAACAATAATAGTGGTAATGATGGTAGTGGTGGTGGTGGTGGTGGTGGTGGCCCTGGTGGTGTTTATTACAGTGATCGTGAACAATAATAGTGGTAATGAAGGTAGTGGTGGTGGTGGTGGTGGTGGTGGTGTTTATTACAGTGATCGTGAACAATAATAGTGGTAATGAAGGTAGTGGTGGTGGTGGTGGTGGTGGTGTTTATTACAGTGATCGTGAACAATAATAGTGGTAATGAAGGTAGTGGTGGTGGTGGTGGTGGTGGTGGTGGTGTTTATTACAGTGATCGTGAACAATAATAGTGGTAATGAAGGTAGTGGTGGTGGTGGTGGTGGTGGTTCTGGTGGTGTTTATTACAGTGATCGTGAACAATAATAGTGGTAATGAAGGTAGTGGTGGTGGTGGTAGTGGTGGTGGTGGTGGTGGTGTTTATTACAGTGATCGTGAACAATAATAGTGGTAATGAAGGTAGTGGTGGTGGTGGTGGTGGTGGTTCTGGTGGTGTTTATTACAGTGATCGTGAACAATAATAGTGGTAATGAAGGTAGTGGTGGTGGTGGTGGTGGTTCTGGTGGTGTTTATTACAGTGATCGTGAACAACAATAGTGGTAATGAAGGTAGTGGTGGTGGTGGTGGTGGCCCTGGTGGTGTTTATTACAGTGATCGTGAACAATAATAGTACAAAATACTACCAACAATAGTACCAATAATAGTACCAAGACCCCTTAATGACACAGTTAATTGAGAGACATTGAATTTAACGACGGTAATAAAAACAGTGCCGACGGTGATGATGGCGTTGGTGGTGAGAGCGGGCATGATGGTGAAAAGAACAATAAAATAGGAGAGTCTGGTCAACTTCATCACCGGCGCCATGTTGTTGACAAAAGAGCCGGGCGAATTTCAAACTGATTTTTTTTTTTTTTTTCGTTACGTCGTGGCCTATTGCGCCGGTAGGCTTCTTCCCGGTGGATCCTGATGGTCGGCCCAAGGCTTCATCCCGGTGGGGCCTGATGGTCGGCCCAGCCCGTTCTGGCGCAGGCGAGTGTTTATAGTGGCACCATCTTGTATTGGCTCATGCTGCCCTCCCGGAGCTCATCCTAGAATCTAGAGTCCGGGTTGATAGTTGGTCTTCTGGACAGCATATGGGTAGTTTTAAGCCACTCGGCGGCGGCTGAAAAATCCCAGCATGGTGGCACCGGGCGGGGATTGAACTCGCGTCCTCCTGAACGCGGTGCCGTCACGCTATCCATTCAGCCACCGCCTCCCCAAACAGTACAGTAGTTTTTTTTTTTTTTGTGCTCAAGGTATCGTCAGGGTCTCGAAGAAGTACCCAGAACACCAGAAACAGTAGAGTGGGAAAGATAAATCAAGGAGGAGAAAGAAAGCAAAGGAGGAACCAGAGAAGAGAGAATCAAGGAGGAGAAAGGAGAGGAAGAGGGAACTTGAAAGGGAAGGAGAGAATTATATTTTGAGTCGGTCCGAAGCAATGATGTTTTATTTTTATTTATCATTATTTTATTTATTTATTTTTGCTTCACTTTAATCCCTTCTTCCCGCACCCACATCCTCGGTGCTCCCTGTTCCTTAGTGGGGGAGAGGAAGGGAGGGAAGCAGGGAAGGATGGAACACACACGCACTGATCCTGCTTCCTCCACATCATAAAATAAAAACTGATGGTGATTCGAGACTCGCGGCCTTCGAACCCACGAGTGAAGCAACGAACCACCTCAACCATCACACGGGAGCAATCATCTCCACAACACAATCTCCTTAGCCATTAAACACAGGAATATGAAAACCTTGGAGCATCGGAGTATGAGAAGCACACTAGTCTACCTTCCATTACGTTCAACATGACCAAAATAACCGGTATCCGTTGAAGCGTTTAAGTTCATTTAGTTAGAGTTTCAAGATTCGTCTGTTGCTCTCCACTCGGATGCTAACCCTTCGTCAGTCGCCGCGAGAGTTGGAGACAGGAAGGCCGCGTCGTGTCATGTCTTCATATTTATTGTGTGTTTTGGTGGCGTGTGGCGTTGCGGAAGGAAGCTGCTGCGGACGGGTAGGGAGGCGGGGGGCACGAGCTGCGCTGGGAAGGAAGGTGAGTGGTCCTTTGTTGGGAGGTGAGCCGAGCGTCCATCATGGGCCAGGAGGGTGGTAGCTGGCCCCTCCAGCCTTCACGTGAGGAAGAAAGCGGGATACAAATATCTACCGCAAACTTTTTAACATGTTTTTTTTATTTCATTGATGTAAACGATTTTATGCACAATATTTCAACATGGACTGAACAAATTTGTGATTTGTGTACTAAAGTCTACCGAATCTATCTTGAGCCTCTAGGCACGGCTCCCCTGAGCCGCGCTAATGCTGCATCACCCCGTCGCTCTCCCCAGAGGAGCTGGCTACCTCTCTCTCTCTCTCTCTCTCTCTCTCTCTCTCTCTCTCTCTCTCTCTCTCTCTTATTTGCGTTATATTTAATATATTTTGCTTGGCTGTGCAGGACGCGAGAGTGAGACTTACGTGAGTCTTCCATGGTGGCGGAAGGGTGAATGGTGCGGCGCCATCACATGAGCCGCGTTGACAAGTTAAATGGAAGGTTTACAGAGTCGCTGTCTTTCCCTCAAATACCAGGCAAGATGGACATACTTACTAAGAGGTGAAACCATCATGGGGGGGGCGGAAGGCAACAGTTGGCAGGAACGGCGCACCTGCCCGTGACGTCACTTGGTGGTGGAAGGATAGGTCCGCCAGTGCAGGCAGCAGCAGTGCTGGTCGGGAGGCCAGGGAGTGCAGGTCGAGCGCGCTTCATAACCTTGCTATGCCAGCAAGTTGTATGGTGAATGGGTGCACGTCAGTGTACTCAAGAGGGACTTCTCTTCGATTTCATAGGCTCCCAAAGGATGAAGACCTTACTAATTTACTCTATATTGATTATGCAGCCTTAACTCTGTACAATAGAATTTTGGCAACTGATAATTGATTTAATATAAATTTCTTCATTGTCTAATATTCGATTGAAATATGCCCGTTATGAAGCTTCTGCTCGACGGACCATATGCGAAATACATAATATATATATATATATATATATATATATATATATATATATATATATATATATATATATATATATATATATATATATATATATATATATATATATATATGTGTGTGTGTTTGGCATTGTATATTCTTATGGCAATAAATGTTTACTTACTTACTTACTTACACACACACACACACACACACACACACACACACACACACACACACACACACACACACACATGGCAGGTTTGGTAAAGATGCATGCAGATATGCATAGAGGACACACACACACATAGTCCAACGCCTGCTCCTACATGGAAGCTCCCTATGTCATGTCCCAGACCAACAGACAACCACCCATGCATGAGATATAAGGGAGACTATTTGCCAGCAGCTAGTCAGCCCACCTATCTGGTTATATGGTTACCAAGCAGCGTGTAAATTTTGTACAGATACGTATACTGTTAGCCATTGTCTGTTCCTGAAATAAAGTGACAGACATTTGGTAATGGGATGGGGAGGGTCACCAACGTACGTATCAGGCGCGACTTCTAAATTACATTAGAATACCATTACCGTACCATTTTCTTTCACCCCCTGCCTACCCCTCTCTCTCTTTTCCAGATCGTGAGTCGTGATGGTGAACGGTTCCACCTCTTGTTTTTTACGCCTTGATACCAGGCCTCTCATAACACCATGCAGTCGTATTATATATATATATATATATATATATATATATATATATGTATATATATATATATATATATATATATATATATATCTATATATATATATATATCTATATATATATTCCATAAATAAATAACTGGTGATGGTGAGACAGTGGTGATGGTGGTGGTGGTGGTGGGTGTTGTGATGGTGATGGTGGTGGTGAAAGTGGTGGTGGTGGTGAAAGTGATGATTGCGGAAGGTTGTATTGGTGGTGGCGATGGTAATGGTGATGCTGGAATTGGGGCGCCTGAAGGTCATGGTGGTGATGGAGGTTGTGATGGTGATGATGGTGACAATGATGAAGATAGTGGTGATGATGGTGGCAGCTTGTGTTCATCGCTGAAATAGTCGTGATGATGGTAGTGGGAGACATGGTGATGATGGTGACAATGATGAAGATAGTGGTGATGATGGTGATAGCTTACCATAGTGGAGGTAGTGGTGGTGATGGTGATGGTAGTGTTGAGGATGATGACAATGATGACGGTGGTGGTGATGGTAGTAATAGAGGTGATGATTGTAGTGATGCAGAAAATGATGATGAGTGTGGTGGTGGTGGTGGTGATGGTAGTAATAGAGGTGATGATTGTAGTGATGCAGACGATGATGACAATGATGATGAGTGTGGTGGTGGTGGTGGTGGTGGTGAGGCAGCCCATTGTCCTTTTTACCTTGACATAAATTGACGAACGAAGATTGGACTACATTTTCTCGGTCATTATCACATGAAAAAGAATATCAAAACAGAAGGTTACGCAAAGCCTTAGCCGCCAAGCATCACGTGTAAAGAGTCTGCCTGTATTCCCTCGCAGAATATTACTCCTGCATGCACTCATTGCCGTGACTATTGATCTTGCGCCGCCATCTCCCTGCAAACTGTCGAATCTCACCAGGTTAGGAAGCATCAACGCCACCCTTCGCCTGAGTACATTCGAGGTGGGGATTTTAAACCTCCCAAACTTAATCGTACTTTTCCCTCCCTTTTTCGTTTGTCAGTCTTCAAAGGAGGAGGAGGAGGCTTGATTCAACATTCCTTGCTTAGTTCTTTCTTCGTGCGACGGCCCACACTTAATCGTGCTTCTCCTTCCCTTGTTCGTCTGTCAGTCTTCGAAGGAGGAGGAGGAGGAGGAGGATTGATTCAACAGTTCTTGCTTAGTTCTTTCTTCGTGCCTGCCTTCTGTTTGTATACTCTAGATTACCAGAATTACTTTCATGATTCAGAGTACCAAATTAGACAAGCACAAATATTTAAAAGCTGTAAATTACAGGAAAAACTAGTATATTCTAGATTACCAGAATTACTTTCATGATTAAGAGTACCAAATTAGACAAACACAAATATTTAAAAGCTGTAAACTACAGGAAAAGCTTGTATAGTCGAGAGTATCAGGATTACCTTCAAGATCAAGATGATGTAACAGGACTCAATCGCAAATTTCCAAAAGTGGGTAAAGTATAGCAAAAGTCTGGGCGCGGCCGTCTGGTGGGTCAGCCTCCGTTAGAGCGTCAAGTCATGGAGGTGAAGGGTCAAGGCCAGGCGGTTCGACTCCCTGTGGCGCCGCGTTCGTCAGGAAGAGCTTCAACACCCCGATCCTCAACCCCCTGAAATAGCGATCCCATATAAACAAGAGTAAAAGCTGTCAAGAGAAAAGAGAAAAAGGAAATATTGTAAAAGTTTTGCTTATATCTGCGTCCCTGGAGTCGGTTATGTAATGTAGTTTTGGATCCTGTTGAAAAATGGTGCGTCACAAGAGAGGACGCCAGAGATATCCCGTTGCAGACATAACCTCTACTTTAGTTTATTGTTTCTCGTATATGCGTACCAGGACTTGGTGTTATGTAATGTAGTTTTGGATCCTGTTGGAAAATGGTGCGTCACGAGAGAGGACGCCAGAGATATCCTGTTGCTGGCACATTCTCTCCTTGATTTTATTTTGGCTCGTATCTACGTCCCAGGAGTCGGTGTTATGTAATGCGGTTTTGCCTCCTGCTAGAAAATGGTGCGTCACGGAATTGCTGATGCCTGAGAGATCCCGTTGCTGCAACGCACTCTTCTTTATTTTGGCTGACCGATGCGTCCCAAGAGTTGATGTTACTTAAAGCAGCGTTGGATCCTGTTGAAAATGGTGCGTCACGAGATTGATGAAGCTTGAGATATCCTGTTGCTGGCACTGTCTCTACTTTGTTCTAGTTTAGCCCATTCGGGTTACGGAATTCAGTCTGCCGCCCTGTTAGGTAACGCTATTTTTTGTGTTTTGTTGTTGTTGTTGTGAGAAGTACATGTAGGTTTTCAAAAAAAGTATTCAGGCACCTCAAAAAAAATGATCGTGTGTTCGCTTTTTGTAAATCTTAAAGCAGTCTAATGTTTTTTTTTTTTATCCTATTTATTTATTTATTTACTTAATACATTCCACTGACGTCTCTTCACCTCTACACACTTAAGTTTCTCTCCTCGCTCTCAAAATGGAAAGAAAAAACTACAAAACCTGCCACCGGTCTAAAATTATCTTTCTATTATTTTTTTGTTACATCCCGAGTGCACAAACAGGTGACGGAAGGGGGGGAGGGGGGGGGGGGACGAAGCAAGGAATGTTGAACTAAGCCCGAGCCGTTTACCGCCGCCTCTAATGAACTCGGCGAAGACTGGCGTTTATATTTCTTATCCTGACAATATTCAACGTTACATTTTGTTTAGCAACTTGTACTCTCGCTAGGAACACAGAAGGAGGAGGAGGAGGAAGAGGAGGAGGAGGAGGAGGAAGAGGAGGAGGAAGTAACAAGAACATGGTAAGAAAATTACAGTAGGAGAGAGAGAGAGAGAGAGAGAGAGAGAGAGAGAGAGAGAGAGAGAGAGAGAGAGAGAGAGAGAGAGAGAGAGAGAGAGAGAGAGAGAGAGAGAGAGAGAGAGAGAGAGAGAGAGAGAGAGAGAGAGAGAGTAAAGGTCCATATCTCTTAAATAATCACAGAAAAATCATATAATGTGTTCTACCTCGACTCTGGCTTATGTTCTTTACCTGTTTGTCCGTAATCACCCGCCGCGGCCCACCTGTGATTAGCTCCCTACCGCCGCGTCCTCAGGTGCGCGCGTGCTACATGTCACCTTGGCCTTGCTACACGCCTTCCTCTCCGCCCTTCGTTATGACGGGAACCAGAACAGGATTTGCATTTATCGCTGATTTGTGATAGTTCGAAATCAGTAGGATATATATAAACTTCTCAATCAGTAGGATATATATAAACTTCTCAATCAGTAGGATATATATAAACTTCTCAATCAGTAGGATATATATAAACTTCTCAATCAGTAGGATATATAAACTTCTCAATCAGTAGGATATATATAAACTTCTCAATCAGTAGGATATATATAAACTTCTCAATCAGTAGGATATATATAAACTTCTCAATCAGTAGGATATATATAAACTTCTCAATCAGTAGGATATATATAAACTTCTCAATCAGTAGGATATATACACGTCTCAATCAGTAGGATATATATAAACTTCTCAATCAATAGGATATATATAAACTTCTCAATCAGTAGGATATATATAAACTCTCAATCAGTAGGATATATATAAACTTCTCAATCAGTAGGATATATAAACTTCTCAATCAGGGATATATATAAACTTATCAATCAGTAGGATATACATAAACTTCTCAATCAGTAGGATATATATAAACTTCTCAATCAGGAGGATATATATAAACTTCTCAATAAGGAGGGTATATAGAAACTTCAATCAGTAGGATATATATAAACTTCTCAATCAGTAGGATATATATAAACTTCTCAATCAGTAGGATATATATAAACTACTCAATCAGTAAGATATATATAAACTTCTCAATCAGTACGATATATATAAACTTCAATCAGTAGGATATATATAAACTTCTCAATCAGTAGGATATATAAACTTCTCAATCAGCAGGATATATATAAACTTCTCAATCAGTAGGATATATATAAACTTCTCAATCAGTAGGATATATATAAACTTCTCAATCAGTAGGATATATATAAACTTCTCAATCAGTAGGATATATATAAACTTCTCAATCAGTAGGATATATATAAACTTCTCAATCAGTAGGATATAGATAAACTTCTCAATCAGTAGGATATATATAAACTTCTCAATCAGTAGGATATATATAAACTTCTCAATCAGTAGGATATAGATAAACTTCTCAATCAGCAGGATATATATAAACTTCTCAATCAGCAGGATATAGATAAACTTCTCAATCAGTAGGATATATACAAACTTCTCAATCAGTAGGATATATATAAACTTCAATCAGTAGTATATATATAAAATTCTCAATCAGTAGGATATATATAAACTTCTCAATCAGTAGGATATATATAAACTTCTCAATCAGTAGGATATATATATAAACTTCTCAATCAGTAGGATATATATAAACTTCTCAATCAGTAGGATATATATAAACTTCTCAATCAGTAGGATATAGATAAACTTCTCAATCAGTAGGATATATATAAACTTCTCAATCAGTAGGATATAGATAAACTTCTCAATCAGTAGGATATATATAAACTTCTCAATCAGTAGGATATATACAAACTTCTCAATCAGTAGGATATAGATAAACTTCTCAATCAGTAGGATATATAAACTTCTCAATCAGTAGGATATATATAAACTTCTCAATCAGTAGGATATAGATAAACTTCTCAATCAGTAGGATATAGATAAACTTCTCAATCAGTAGGATATATATAAACTTCTCAATCAGTAGGATATATATAAACTTCTCAATCAGTAGGATATATATAAACTTCTCAATCAGTAGGATATATATAAACTTCTCAATCAGTAGGATATAGATAAACTTCTCAATCAGTAGGATATATATAAACTTCTCAATCAGTAGGATATAGATAAACTTCTCAATCAGTAGGATATATATAAACTTCTCAATCAGTAGGATATATATAAACTTCTCAATCAGTAGGATATAGATAAACTTCTCAATCAGTAGGATATATATAAACTTCTCAATCAGTAGGATATAGATAAACTTCTCAATCAGTAGGATATATATAAACTTCACCTCGGCGTCTACGTTTTCTCCCCCGCGGTGCACCTCTGACCGCCCTCTTTTCTTCTTGCATTCTTTGTTTTCTTCGTATTATTTGTTTTCGTTATTCTTCCTCCTCTTAATTATTTTCTTCCACCAGCTCTTTCTCGCGTTCTCCCTCTTCTCTTCCTCCCAGATCCGTTTTTTTCTCTCCTACCTCTACTTTTATCTGCCATTCTCTCTCGTCCTTCTTCCCTCCAGTACCTCTTTTTTCCCTCCTAGTTTCTGTAGTCAAGAGCACGGCTATAGCAGGAATAAGTTTTTGGAAGAAGGGTTTGTGGATAGCAAGATCAGCATTGCCACGCTTCATGTCTCTTATTTTTCATATTTTCGTCATCTTTCTTTGCTTCTGTTTTGGTTAGTTCTTCAACCGTTTTTACATTAACATTTTTTTTCCTCACTTCCACCTCTTTATTTTATCCACATTTCTCCCTTCGTCCTCTTCCTCCTCCTCCTCCTCCATCTCGCCATGCTCCCCCTCCTCTTCATTGTCGCCATTCTGCAATCCTCTTTAACCAATCTCTTGCCTCTCTCTCTCCTCATTTCCTCCTCCTCCTGTTCTTACTCCTCATATTATATTCTCATCAACCCTTCCCACCTCCTTCCCTCTCATTTTCCTCCAACCCACTAGTTTGTCTAGCCACACCCTTCCTCCACCCTCTTCCTCCTCCACCTCCCGTCCCTTCTCTTCCCCTCCAGGTCGTTTTCCCTCCCCCATCTTCCCGTCTTCTCCCCTCCTCTCTCTTTCTCCCTCTACTCACTCCGTCACTGAGGCCGCTTCAGGGACCACGCCGTCATTTCCCGAACGGTATTGTCGAATCTCGCGTATATCACATTAGTCCTACCCTCCGTCACGCCGCGCCCAAGGACTGGAAGGCGTGTGTGCGGGCGAGAAGGCGGGTGTGGCGGCGGGCGGGTCATGGCTGAGTGGAGTGCGCTCGCTAAGTGGTACTGGTGGTGGTTGTGGTAGTGTAAGGATGAAGCAATGGTAACTCGGTGATGGTAGTGGTTGATCATATTAGGGTGGTGGTCGAGGCTACGTTGGTGGTTGTGGTGTAGGGTTGAAACACCGGGGACGCGGTGGTGGTGATGGTGGTTGTGGCAGGGATGACGTACTCATACTCGGTATTCATAGTATAATACATTCGAATACGGTACTTTGTGTATTCATATTCGTATTCCAATAATTATTGATGGAAATCAAAGTATTCGCATTCGTATTCAAATACAAGGGAAAAGTATTCGTATTCTGCAAATAATCTGACGAATACTCCAAAATTTATTATCAGAAATAGCAGCCGCTGTTCCTTATACGTCACCAGACACCAGGCATGTCACTGTTCATGAACTCATGTTACTGTTGCATAACTTTAGAACAGCGCTGTACCCATGCAGTTACGTTAAGAAGGTATTTTCCAATAAAAAGTATTCATGAATACTTTCAAGAAGTATTCGTATTTGTATTAGAATTAAAAATATTTCAGTGTATTCGAATTCGTCTTCGTATTCGTCGGAATTTGAAGTATTCGTATTCGAACACACAACTCTTGTATTCCCTCCATCCATCCCTGCCCTTCTCGTTGTTGCCCTACCAACAGTGTGCGAATAATGGCGGTGGAGGAGCTGCTGCCTTTGTTGTTGTTATTGGTAGTAGTACGCAGTAATAGTAGTAGTAGAAGTAGTAGTAGTAGTAGTAGTAATAAGATCATAAGAACATAAGAACGTAAGGAGTCTGCAAGAGGTCGGTTGGCCTATACAAGGCAGCTCCTGTACACTCAACCCCACCTTACCACGCCATCCATGGCTTTATCTAACCTCTTCTTGAATGTATCTATGGTACTGGCACCCACAAAATGGCTCCCAAGCCTGTTCCATTCGTCCACCAAACTATTAGTGAACCAATTCTTGCCTATGTCTTTGTTGAATCTGAATTTGTCTAACTTAAAGCCATTGCCACGCGTCCTACCTGGCTCTTTTACTATCAAAATCTTATTGACATCCCCTTTATTAAAGCCCTTCATCCATTTATAGGCTTCGATCTAGTCTCCTCGCAACCTTCGCCTTTCTGGAGAGTGTAGATTTAAATGCTTAACTCCGCTCCCTCACTCCCTCACCCTCGCTCCCACACACTAACTCCCACTCACCTATCCCTCTCACCCACCCCTCTCAGGTAACCCTCTCACCACCACGTAACACCCCTCTTATTTTCTCCCACTCCTTAACCCACTATCTTTATCTCTCTTCCTTGCCTCCACACATATCTTCTCCCTTCCCTCTCTTCCACCAATCCACACACTCCCTCCTCCCGTTACCCAGCATCCCTCTCATCTCCCTTCCCTCCATCTCTTCCACCACGCTACAGTCATCTTCTCCCATTTCCTTCCACCCATCCACTCACTTAGCCTCAGCGTTACAGAGCCTCCCTCTCGTCTCTCTTCTTTCCATCTCTTCTACATTCAGCCTCCCTCTCGTCTCTCTTCTTTCCATCTCTTCTACATTCAGCCTCCCTCTCGTCAAGGTAAGGTACACACTCCCTCTCTCCTCTCTCCATCTCCTCTACATTCATCTCCCTCCCTCACGTCAGTAAGGTACACTCACACTCCCTCTCTCTCTTGCAGCATCGCGCTCATCTTTCTTCCCTCCATCTCTTCCACCCATTCATCTGTGTTTCTCTCTTCCTCTTTCGCATCCTCCCTCTCATCTTTTCCCTCTCCCCCATTTCCATCTTTTCTTCTCCCTTTCTTCCGCCATCAAGCACCACTCATCCTCCTTCCCTTCCTCTCTTCCTCCCTCTCTCTTCTGTCTTCCTCCTTCTTGGTCTCTCGGCGCAAGAAAATAATAAAAAAGAAAGCATCGGTAGCGTGACGAAACAGGAAATGGTTCTTATAATCATTTGTAGTTGTTTTATTTATTTTGTTTTTTTCCTAAGCATTATTTGACTTTTTTTTTGTTTTGTTCGAGCAGTCATTTGTCAATGTCTATTCTTGTATTTATTTTTAATTCCTCAGTTTTTTGTTCCTTTTGTTATTCTCCGCAGCGTGGTTTGAGTGTTTGTGATTTGTGTCTTAGCTGTCGTTTGTCTCGGCCCATTCTTTGATTCATTTTTTCTATTTTTTTGTATTGGTTGATGTGCATTAATTAGCGAGCACTCAGTCTTCTCCATCTTTTATCTGCCTCGACGTGTAAACACAGCAAAAGATAAAAAAAGACTCGTTTCATTATTAACGCGGCGAGCTAATGGCATGAATTACTGCAGTGTTTTTGTTTTCTTCAGTTCTGTCGGTCATATCCTGTCTGTCGGTCAAACACTATCTCTGCGAAGCCCTTTTTTTCTTTTTTTACATGGCCATAGCACCGGTAGGCTCGCTCTCCTTTGGGGTAGTAGTGGACGGCCGTGATATCTGACTCTTGCTTGGCCCATGCTGGCCCCCGGTGCTCCTCTTGGCTGGAGTCGGTGAAGTAAAGGTAAATTATAGATCTGGGGCAGCACGTAGGTAACCTTCCGCCACTTGACGATGGTTGAAAATTGTCAGCGTCTTGCGATGGGATTTGAACCCGGGTCCTCGGGATTACCACATCCACGCTGACCACTCGGCCACCGTCTACCCAACCTGTTTGCCGTAAGCATCTAGTTAGTTAGACCTTCTGCGACACCCTTTTCGCAATTTACCGAACGAGAGAGAGAGAGAGAGAGAGAGAGAGAGAGAGAGAGAGAGAGAGAGAGAGAGAGAGAGAGAGAGAGAGAGAGAGATTTACCTAATTGTTGTTTTATTACATACAGCAGAGGCAGTCGAGTGCAAAAAAATAAACTAACGCAAGAAAAACCCGCAGAGTTTACAAGATTTCAGTCCTAGTAATAACTCGTAACCATTGCCCTTCCTTCATATCCATATCTTGCTGTCGCCATCTTTTCTTTAACTTGATGAATGCCCTTGTCCTGAAGTGCCTGGGGATTTGGACCGCTCCGTCTGACATCAGTTTCATAAGTGATGCTAAATCTCTGCACTTGCTTATTTTTATCAACTTGGCTTTTTCAGCTTCAAATCGCGAGTTCGTGTCCTTCCATTGATGTCACTCTACTGATGTACCTCCATCCACCCTTCAAGAAAGCCTACTGGCGCTTTAGGGCAAACGTAAAAAAAAAGAAAAGCAGGACAGAGCGATTAAGACTTTGTGTCTGTTTTCTTACCTTACTTTTATTTTTCCCTTGATTGTCCCCTCTACTTAAAGAAGTATGAAGCTACAAGTAAGTAAATACAACGAGAAGAAATATAGATATCGAAGCAAGACAACACCACCCTGGCTTCAAATCTGATAAACTCTGCGGGATTTCCATACATCAGTTCAAATTTCTACCTGCGACAGTTAGAATACAGCTACAACTGCGTATAAACAAGTTAGAACATACATCTGAGCCGCTATTACACACCAACGCTGCCGGCTCTCACATACGCAGCTATTTTCATACAGTAGTTAATTTTGTACCGGCGACTGTAAATTCTAACTACAACTACGTGAACACAACAAATTAAAACACACTTCTGACTCACTAATAGACACAACAACATCACAGCCGGCTCTCACATACGTCATTACTCGGCTCTAAATCACTCCCTCGCCTGTGTTTATGATGACAGAGATGCATTGCTGCTAAGCGCGTTACTCATTATAAAACACGGAATTGTCACCCAGTTCGGGAGAGGAAAAACAGCTTCGTGGTGCCCGTCCGTTGATGCCTCTGCCCTGGCCGCTCCGTGAGTAATGGGGGAGTGCATCATGCTAGCGGCGTGCTGGCTACAGGTGGTGCTTTATGTCGAGCCATTAAACTGTTTACATGCGCGTGTTATATTAATCTTTCCATTTATTTGTTTAGCTGTTTATATGAATGGCGTGATGGGCGGCTATTGCATGTGGCTGGTGTTTTATGTGTTGGATTAGAATGTTTAGCTGTGCGTGTTTTTGGGTGTTTATTTATTAGTTTATTTGTTTGGTTATGTTTTAGCGGCGTGTTGGTTTCTAGTGGGGGTCGTTTCATGAGGAGTCGTTCAAATGTTAGCTGTTTTATTTATCTATTTACTTGTTTCTGTTTCTTGTGTTCCCTCTTATTTATCTTCCAATGGCGTCTTGATCACTAAAACTTTTTCTCATATATGTATTTAACCTTTTTTTCCGTCACTTTCTTTCCCTTTTTCTTTATAATCCTTCCTTCCTCTCTTCATTTTTCTTTTCTTTCGTTCTTTTCGTTTCATTTTCTTATTTTCATTCTTTCGTTCCCTCCTAATTTTTCCCCCTTTTCTCTTTTTTTTTTATATTTATATGAGTTCTTTTCCTTTTGTTGCGTCACGAAGGTGCAGAAAAACAGGACAAATTACTCTCCTTCAATATACACACCGTTCTGCCCTTCCCCTCCTTTCCCCTCCCCTATCGTCTGGCATTCTCGAGGCTGAATTATACATTATGAATACATTATACATGAATTATCAAGGTGGCAGCAGTATGTCATAAGAGTTGTGTGGAGCTGCCGGGGAGGGAAGAGGGGGGCACTGCTGTGGTTAACCTATTCTGTGTACCATGTCATCCTTGGCCATAAACACACCCACAGTACATTTCCAGAGATATTAGAAGTCTGCAGAAGCCTAATGAACATACACTAACCATTTTTAGCCTATTCTGTATCATTTTTGTCCATAAACACACATACAATACCTTCCCAGAGATATTAGGAGTCTGCAAAAGGCCTAATGAGCGTGCACGAACCGTTTCTTAACCTTATATCTGCACCATGTCATCCTTGGCCATAAACACGCTTACAATACATTTCCAGAGATATAAAGTGTCTGCAAAAGGCCTAAAGAACGTGCACGAACCATTTCTTAGTCATAACATCCTCGCCCGTAAAAACACCTCCAGTACCCTGCCTTTCCAGAGATATAAAGTGTCTGCAAAAGGCCTAATGAACGTACACGAACTATTTCTTAACCCATTCTGTGTACCATATCATCCCCTTCATAAACACACCTACAGTACCTTTCCCTTTATACTCTCAGTCTCATTTGCCGCGATCACAAGGGTACCGCTGAGCTCGTTCCACTCACCCACTTCCATATCCAGTTTTTCTCGCTCTCCACGCACCAAAAACTCATCCACCGTACCCATTTGCGATACAGGTCTTGAGGTCCCGGTGGAGTATAAGAGTGTTTTACGAGCGTCTCATTGTCCGTAGTCTTCGTCCATAAAACAAACAAACAAAAAGCATGTACACGTGGATGGTTGGCTGGCTGTGTGTGCGTGGCGTGTACAGGTGTGTGTGTGTGTGGGGGGGGGGGGGTTGTGATGTCAGAGAGGGAGGGGTAGAGGGGGGTGGAGGGTTTATTTAAGGGTAGGGTATATACTGTGTTGATATGTCTTTGAAGCTAGGAGGAAAGGAAGGAACAGAGGAAGGGGAAAAGAAAGAAGGAATTGAGAAGGAAAAGAGGAAGGGAGGGAGGAGGAAGAAAGAAGCAATGGAGGAGAAGAGGAGGGAGGAAGGAAGGAAGGAAGGGAAGAAGGGAAGAAGGGAGAAGGAAAGATCGGGTGCTGGGCGTGGCATTGTCATACGCAAAGGAAAGTTTTTTTTCATCCGAGTTCATACGAGAAAAAAAAAATATAG
>NW_026112331.1:150000-151302 GCF_024679095.1 Eriocheir sinensis | reverse complement strand
ATGAATATGAAGTTTCGAAAGTTGAGATTTTTGAGTTAAGGATAGACCTAGGATGTTTAACTGAGTGTTGAGGAAAGGTGATAGCTGGGTGTTGTCAAAGAATAGAGATAGTTGTTTAAGCAAGATTGTGTCGGAGTGGAAGGGTGGAGAAACTGTGTTTTTTGAGGCGTTGAAGGACACCAGGTTCCTCTTGGCACCCAATCGGAAATAATAGTAAGGTCAGAGGCTAAACGTTCCTCTGGCAGCCTCCAGCCTTGAGTCGTTAAGTTCCTGATAGCTCTGCTGTAAAAGAAGTTGAGTAATGCCAGAGGGGAATCATCGGCGTAGGAATGGATAGGACAATTCGTTTTGGAAATAAGACCATCAATGAACAACAGTAAAAGAGTGGGAGATAGGACAGAACCCTGTGGGAAACCACTGTTTAATAGATTTAGAAGAACAGTGACCGTCTACCACTGCAGAAATAGAACGGTCAGAAAGGAAACTGGAAAGATAAAGGTAACAGAGAGAAGGATAGAAACCGTAGGGAGGGTAGTTTAGAAAGCAAAGATTTGTGCCAGACCCTATCAAAAAGCTTTTGATATGTCCAGCGCAATAGCAAAAGTTTCACTGAAACGGCTAAGAGAGGATGACTTCTTCAAGAGTCAGTTAAGAGCTAGGAGATCACCAGTAGAACGACCTTGCGGAACCCATACTATGATCAGATAGAAGGTCAGAGTGGAAAGGTGCTGAATCTTCCGGTTAAGGATTGATTCAAAAGCTTTAGATAGACAAGAAAGCAAGGCTATAGGACGGTAGTTTGAGGGATTGGAGCGGTCACCTTCTTAGGTACAGGCTGTATGAAGGCAAAAGATACTTCCAGCAAGAAGGAAAGGTAGATGTTGACAGGCAGAGGCGAAAGAGTTTGACCAGGCAGGGTGACAGCACGGAGGCACAGTTTTCTGGACAATAGAGGCACTCCATCAGGTCCTAAGCCTTCTGAGGGATTGAGGCCAGAGAGGGCATAGAAAAACATAATTTTGAAGAATCTTTATAACAGGCCTAAAGGAGTCAGAGGGGGGGATGAGTAGGAGGAATATGCCCAGAATCGTCCCGAGTGGAGTTGGTAGAAAAAGTGTGTGAGAAGAGTTCTGGCTGCGAGATCGATGAGACGGCAGTGTTGCTGCCAGGACTGAGGAGTGGAGGGAAAGATGAAGAAGTGAAGTTGGAGGAGATGTTTTTGGCTAGATGCCAGAAGTCACGGGAAGAGTTAGAGAAAGAGGTTTTGACATTTCTATTAATGAAAGAATTTTGGTTAGTCGG
>NW_026112331.1:105000-137500 GCF_024679095.1 Eriocheir sinensis | reverse complement strand
CTTGGCTATCGGGCGGAGCCTCGTTGGAGCGGGGGAGTTAGTTATGGTGCTGGTGGCTGATTTTTCCGACGAGGCCCGGGAGATACCCGCTGGTGCCAGGCTGGGCACCTGTGGGGAGGTGGAGCGTCCAGAGTAGTCGTCGGGGAGCGTGGAGTCTGCCGCTATGAGGCCGTTGACCGACTTCCTGGAGGATTGGAGGATTTGCTGCACCGGAGAGACGGTAGGCAGACGGAGATGATGCACCACACCCTGGTTCACTACGCGGACGTGTTTAGCAGGAACGACTTTGACTTGGGCCTCACGGGGTTGGTCAAGCACAGCATCAACACGGGAAGTAATGCCCCCAAGAGCCCGCCACGGCGTATAGCACCAGCCAGGCGAGAGGAGATGCAGCGTACCGTAAATGAGTTGGCGGCCCAGTGGGTAACTGAGGGGTCAGACAGTCCGTGATCATCAGCGGTTGTCCTGGTTAAGAAGAAGGACGGCGCGCTGTGCTTTTGTATGGACTGCCGGGCGCTCAATGGCGTGACTGTCAAGGACCCATACCCCCTACCGAGCATCGACGCGCTTGTAGGTCCAGGTGGCTCTCCACACTCGATCTCAAGTCGGGTTACCATTAGGTGGAGATAGCGGAGGACAAGCCGAAGACCGCACGTTCCTTTAGGCAGGGCCTGTGGCAGTTCAACGTCATGCCTTTTGGCGTCTGCAACATTCCTAGTTATTTCGAGCGCCTGCTGGAGAAGTTGTTGGAGGGACTGCAGTGGAAGACGGCGGTCGTCTGCATCGATGACGTCATCGTCTTCGAGGGCACCTTTGAGGAGGAGCTGGAGCACCTGAAGAAGGTGCTGCAGTGGCTGAGGAAGGCCAACCTCAAGCTCATCCCCAAGAAGTGCTCGCTCTTCCAGCACGAGTTACAATTACTATGGGATGTCGTCAGTCGGGACGGCGTGCGCACCAACCCGCAGAAGACGGCGGTGGTGGAGAAGTCACCCGTTCCCACCAACGTGGTGGAAGTCAGTAGTTACCTGGGCCCGTACTTATAAAGATATTTATGTGAGACGTAAACTGAAACATATCCGAGTATTAACAATGACGAGACATAACCCCCCTCCTTATGTTTCACCCCCTCAACATAACCAGCTCGACATAAGCGAGTATTAGTACATCGTTGCCAACACCTGAGCTGCACCTAAGAAAGGGATACCAACTCAAAATATAATGTTGGAATTTGGTATAATTTTGATGTTAAAAGCATATTGACGTATTGGAAATATGTATACAATAAAATAAGAGTATTTTCGGGTATTGTTGACGATGCATAAACCAACATCACATGAAATAATGATAAAATTAAGGACGTAGCCCCTCAAATATGTAAACAAACATTCCCGCGAGATTCAAGTTAGCAGTCAGCAGTCATGGACGCCAACAGCCAGCCACGACCTCTAGAGCCCCTCAGCAGCCAGCGAGGTCAGCTGCAACAGCAGCAGCAGCTACACCAGCAGCAGCAGCTACACCAGAAGCAGCAGCAGGAGGGACCACAGCCTCACCCCCAACCACATCATCATCATCAGCAGCAGCAACAGCAGGAACAGCCGCCGCAATGGCGTACACAGTCTCCCGAGTGACCCTGCTGACGGTCTGTTGTGAAGGCCCCAAGTCGTCGCTGCTACACTGCTGCATTTTGCCCGTAACAAGATACCTCAGTGTTATGAGGACCTTCATCTCAAGGGAGAGGGCTCGGTTCCTGTTTGTAGAAGCAGTCAAGGCCTCACGCACCAAATCGGTCACGAAGAGTATCCCTGCACGGTCCAGGCGGTACCTCTTGATCAATTCCGGGTCCGGAAGTTCATCAAGGACGTCTCTTCGTGCCCGAAAAGTCCTCAGCTGCCGCGGACGCGCACCCACTACCTCCGCCATCTTGACTGTTATGCCTCGCTTAGATCGACCAAAGGAATGCAATGTTACCTCCACCCCGCGTGTAGCTGGCGAGTCAGTTTATGTTCCGCTTAGTTGAAACCTAAGGGTTATGCTTCCCTTACGTCTCGGTGTCCGCCATTTTCTTGATTTATGCCTCACATAAGCGAAACATATTCTTTATAAGTACGGGCCCTGGGCCTGTGCACGTACTACCGGTACTTCGTTAAAGACTTTGCCAGCCCCTCTCCACCGACTCACCAGAAAAGGGGTTCGCTTCCAGTCTACGGCCTGCAGAAGGCCCTGGTGGAGGCACTGGTCCTACCCGGACTCGAAGTTCCCCTACCTGTTGGACACTGACGCCAGTGCGGAGGGCGTCGGGGCGTTTCTGTCACAGCCGAAGGACGGGAAGGAGCATGCCGTGGCCTACTGCAGCACCAAGTTCAGTAGGCCTGCACGCAAGTATTACGTGGCGAGAAAGGAGCTGCTGGCGGTGGTGAAGTTTCGAACACTTCCACCGGTACCTCTACGGCGCCGAGTTCACCGTCCGGACCGACCACGCTGCCCTACAGTGGTTGAAGACGCTTAAGGTGCCGAAAGGTCAGCTGGTGAGGTGATTGGGGCGCCTCGAGTAAAACATTTATCGCAACGTCCGCTGCCGGAATCGTGTCCGCGGCAACGCTGACAGCCTGAGTCGACGCTAACACTGTGACCCGAATGACCCTGACCCTGTGTGCCTTCGTCTGCAAGTGCTGGCCATTGAGGGAGATGACAAGTGGTGTAAGAAACAGTGTGAGGAGTTTGATCTCGCTCCCATTGTCGAATTTTGTTGAGGCTGGTTGTGGGCCTGGGCAGAAATGGCGGTAGAGAGCCCCGCCAAGAGGGCCTAGTGGAATCAGTGAGGAACTTTGCAAGTAGACGAGCGAGGTGTGCTAGTGAAGCGCTGGATAGCGACGAGGGAAGTGGACAGTGACGCGTAGGTAGTGAAAGTGCCCCGAACCTTACGCGGTGAGTTGTCAAGTGGCGGAGGCGAGCGGACGTCTCTCACAGAGCTCCAACAGCTCCTTATTATCTAGGCGCTTACAATTATCAGCAGCCAGTAAATACACTGGATGCTACAGGTATGCTTCCACTCCAATTATAGTCCAGGAGAAATACTAAAAGCATAGCAAAATATGCCAAAAGTGACATAAATTTATCTTACCAACCTTGCTTCCCACCCAAAAGCCCAGCGCCATTATCGTAAACAATACCAAGTACCATCCCCATCCAGAGTATTTCCCACCTCCAGTGTACTGTTTCTGCCGTCATATAACATTATTGTAGTTGTGATGTCGCCTCCTCTAACTAGGAGCTGAAATAAGATGGGTAGATAAACTACAATGGGTGAGGCAACGAATGGGCGCCACCAGTAATAACAGTACATACGACAACAAAGACAGGACAGACGGCTCTCCTGACACCACTGTTGTGCCTAACGTAGCTGAGATAATCTCCATTGAATTATCCAACGCCAGTCTATCAGGTGAAATTCTGTCTCTGATAAACATTATCTGCAAAGTCATTCAGACACAATTTGACTCCTACCTCACCAATATTGACAGTTCTAATACTCCAAAAGATAAGCAAATTGATCATTTGTATTTCAGAATTAGTGTACTAGAAGAAAAACACACTCATTTAGAAACAACCATTGAAGACGTGAATCAGTACGAACGTAGAGATACGGTGATAATTAGTGGCCCCTCCGTGCCAGACGAAACAGATAACGATAACCCCTCTGACCTAGTAGAGAACACCATCAAACACCACCTTCATGTCAACATGTTACATTCCGATATCAACATAATTACAAAACCGTGAAAAAAATGTTGAGCTGTTTCAAGTCTGCATCACAATAAATCCACAACTCTACAGCAAAGAATCTCTAACCCCAAATGGACGGGGCATTTCCTCAGTCATCCGTTGAATCATGACAACACAAAAATCTCTTCCAACAGTGCTACAAGTCCGATTGGAAAATTGTACTCATTTAAAAAAAAATTCCACAACTAAAATACGGCAACATCTGATCATAATTTGACAGGATTTCTAGACAACCAACCAGTCTTTAAAGGCACAGCAGAGGACATAAGTGTGGTATAGATTAATGCAACTATCCCAGTTGATATACAGTGACCTGATTATTAATTAGGCATTTATAAATGTTACTGGTGTGCTCTCTATTCGATAGGTTTACTAGTAACTATGATATTTATGCAGCTGTTCCAAGGTTAGGTATTTCATGTCTCCTGGCGTGACAAACCATCGTACTGAATTTTAATATACCTATATGCATACCTTTTCAGTCTAGCAACACTGTTGTACCCAAGTTCTACTATTAGTCTGTACTTATTTTTTTATCGCTCTCCCTAACTGCTTCATCCCACACTTCCACCACTCCACCTTAAAACCCTATTCCTCAACCTCTCACGTCCACTCCACCTCAGCAACCCCGCCGCTCTGCCCCACACTCTTACCTTTTATTCCTCACCCCTACCACATCCTACCTTCATACTTAATATTCTCAATCTCTAGACTTGCACCCCCTCAAGTCTATCCCGGAATCCCACCTTTCTTGCTCTCACCCCCCACCCCTTTAGAATCACATCGCCACACCTCCAACTCACCCCCTTCCCGTCTCACTGCCCCACTACCCACTCCAACACTTAACCCACCATCCCAATACTCCACCCCTCTACCTCACCCCCCTCTACACCACACCACCACTCCTCTACTCCTACCCCTCTTAACTACCATACCTCCTCACCCCGACCCCTCTACCCCACACCCTCACCCCTTTCTTGCTAGGTACCCACCCACGCACCCTTTCCATAAGTATACGATCACACCCCACCCCCCCACATACCCACTCCTTTACTCCCATTCTCCTCCACATTGCCTCACACGTGTTTATGAATATCTCTGACACTGATCTATTTGGCACTCTTTTAGTGATGATGACAGACAGGATTGTAATGATGTACATGTTGAAATTTTGAAATCAATGTATGACCCTCTAAATATTGAAGATATCTGTAAGTACCATGATATCAACTCACGTACGTCAGCTGTTCCCGTAAATTGTATAGAGTATTAAAACATAAGTCAAGTAAATGTTCGCTCCTTAAACAAAACCAATGATCATCTGATCCCCTTTTTGAAATCCCGCCCAAAGCTTCTCGACATATTTTGCATTACGAAACATAGTTTAAACCAAACACCGCTTCTTTAAATGAAACTGAAGGATTTAAATCCTACCATACGCCTAGGCCCGAAGGCTACGGTGGTGTTGCAATCTTCGTGAATAACAACATTCCCAGTGTCCTTCTGAGTGATTATGTTCCGAAATAAACATAAAAAAAGTTAACGAATTTAATTGTTTTATGGATAACTTTCTCTCCTGAGATTTTAACATTAACCTACTAGAGCACGATACTCACTCACCAACGAACCACTTCTTATGCACAATACAATCTTTCAGCTATTTTCCTCACATACCCCGTCCAAAAAGATATCCTGATTATAAGCCCACAGCCTCTTCATCCCTCCAAGACCACTTATGGACTAACTTTACCGCTCCCTCCTCTTCTGGTATTTTTATATTTCCCCTAAGCGACCACCCGCTGGTATTTCTTGTCCTCCCAATACTTGGCAGGCTTATTAAGGAACATATAATAACCTTTTGGATAAGCAACGCGGAGAATCGGACAACATTTATTACAAAGCTCTCAGAAATCTATTGGAATTCCCTAGACAGAATTCTAGACAGAGTATATAGCCTTAATTACTCCTATTTTCCCGAAAGCGGGTGTAGCATTTTTTTTTTTACAACAAAGGAGACAGCTGTAGGGCACAAAAAAGGAAACAATAATAATTTAAAAAGCCCGCTACTCGCTGCTTCTAAAAAGAATCCAAAGAGAGGTCAATTTCGGGAGGAGAGGTGTCCAGATACCCTCATCTTGAAGGAGTTCAAGTCGTAGGCAGGAGGAAATACAGATGGAGGAAGATTGTTCCAGAGTTTACCAACGGGAGGGATGAAAGAGTGAAGATGCTGGTTAACTCTTGCATAAGGGTTTTGGACAGTATAGGGATGAGCATGATTAGAAAGTCGCGTCCAGCGGGGCCGCGGGAGGGGGGGGAGGCATGCAGTTAGGAAGTTCAGAAGAGCAGTCAGCGTGAAAATATCGATAGAAGATGGAAAGAGAGGCAACAATATATAAGAAGTAGAAGACAATCAGTAAGAGGAGGAGAGCTAATGAGACGAAGAGCCTTAGACTCCACTCTGTCCATGAGAGGTGTGAGGGTGGAGCCCCCCCACGCGTGAGATGCATAATCCATACGAGGGCGGACAAGGCCCCTGTATATGAATAGCAACTGTGAGGGGAAGAAGAACTGGCGGAAACGATACAGAACGCCCAACCTCGAGCAAGCTGATTTAGTGAGGGAGGAGATGTGAAGTTTCCAGTTAAGATTTTGAGTTAAGGATAGATCCAGGATGTTTAGTGTTTAAGATGGTGACAGCTTACTGTTGTCGAAGAATATGGGATAGGTGTTTGGAGGATTGTATCGAGTTGATAGGTGGAGAAATTGGGTTTTTGAGGCATAGAAGGACACAAGTCTCCTTTTACCCCAATCGGAAATTATAGTAAGGTCTGAGGTTAAACGTTCTGCAGCCTCCAGCCTTGAGTCATGTAATTCTTATTGAGAGGGCCTTCTGTTTAAAGAAGTTGACTAATGCAGAGTAGAGTCATCAGCGTATGAGTGGATATGAATGTCTGTTATGGAAAGAAGATCATTTATGAATAACAGGAAGAGAGTGGGTGACAGGACAGAGCCCTGTGGAACACCACTGTTAATAGGTTTAGAGGAAGAACAGTAACCGTCTACCACAGCAGAGAGAGAACGGCCGGAAAGGAAACTGGAGATAAAGGAACAGAGAGAAAGATAGAATCCGAAAGAGGGCAGTTTAGAAAGCGAAGACTTGTGGCAGACTCTATCGAAGGCTTTTGATATGTCTAGCGCAACTGAGAAAGTGTCACCAAAACGGCTAAGAGAGGATGACCAAGAATCAGTTAATAGAGCAAGAAGATCGCCAGTAGAACGCCCCTTGCGAAAGCCATACTGGCGATCAGATAGAAAGTTAGAAGTGGAAAAGTGCTCTTGAATCATCCGGTTAAGGACTGATTCAAAAGCTTTAGATAGACAGGAAAGTAAAGCTATAGGGCGGTAGTTTGAGGGATTGGAGCGGTCATCCTTCTTAGGCACAGGCTGTACGAAGGCGTACTTCCAGCTGGAAGGAAAGGTAGGTGTTGATAGGCAGAGGCGAAAGAGTTTGACCAGGCAGGATGTCAGCACGGAAGCACAGTTTTTAAGGACAATAGGAGGCACTCCATCAGGTCCATAAGCCTTCTGAGAGCTGAGGTCGGAAAGGGCATAGAATACATCATTCCTAAGAATCTTAATAACAGACATAAAGGAGTCAGAGGGGGGATGAGTAAGAGGAATATGCCCAGAATCGTCCAGAGTGGAGTTGTTACAGAAGGTTTGAGCGAAGAGTTCAGCCTTAGAGAGAGAAGATACGGCAATGCTGCCGTCTGGGTTAAGAAGAGGCGGGAAAGAGGAAGAAATGGAGGAAATATTGTTGGCTTAATGCCAGAAGTCTCTGGAATAATTAGAGTAAGCAAGGTGTTGACATTTGCTATGAATAAAGGAGTTTTTGGTAAGTCGAAGAATATATTTGGCACGATTCCGGGCGGAAATGTAAAGATCATGGTCAGCTGGTGTTCGAAGGCTCTGGTACCTTTTGTGAGCTGCCTCTCTATCTTTGACAGCACGAGAACAAACGTGATTCAACGAAGGCTTTTTAGCATGGGGAGTAGAGAAAATACGTGGAATGTATGACTCCATTCCAGAGACAATCACATATGTTATGCGCTGGGCACACACAGAAGGGTCTCTATCCTGGAAGCAGTAATCATTCCACGGGAAATCGGAAAAGTATATCCTCAGGTCGTCCCACCGAGCTGAAGCAAAATGCCAGAAGCATCGCCTCTTCGGTGGGTCCAGAGGGTGTAGAGGGATAGGACAGGATACATAAATAAGGTTATGCTCGGAGGAACCCAACGGAGAGAACAGCTTGACAGAGTAAGCAGAAGAGTTAGAGGTAAAGAAGAGGTCTAGTATGTTGGGCCGGTCTCCAAGACGGTCGGAAATACGTGTAGGGTGCTGAACCAACTGCTCTAGGTCATTAAGGAGAGCAAAGTTGTAGGTTTGTTCAACAGGCTGGTCAGTGAAAGAGGATGAAAGCCAAAGCTGGTGGTGAACATTGAAATCTCCCAAGATGGAGATTTCAGCAAAGGGAGAGTGGGTCAAGATGTGCTCCACTTTAGAGTTCAAGTATTCAAAGAATTTTACATAGTTAGTAGAGTTGGGTGAGAGATAAACAGCACATATGTATTTATTAATAGAATGACAATGGAGTCTTAGCCACATGGTGGAAAATTCAGAAGAGTCAAGGTCGTGGGGACGAGAGCAAGTGATATCGTTGCGAACGTAGACGCAACATCCAGCATTGGATTGACATTTAGGATAGAGATAGTAGGAGGGAACAGAGTAGAAATTGCTGTCAGTAGCTTCAGAGACCATTTTTTCGGTGAGGAAGAGAAGGTGAAGTTTAGAGGAAGAGAGATGGTGCTCCACAGAATGAAAATTAGAACGAAGACCGCGAGTGTTGCAGAAATTGATAAGAAAAAGGTTCGAGGAGTTATCAAAACACCTCTCAGGTTGGCAGCCAGAATGGGAGTCCACGCTGGGAAATTTTTGGGCCCCCCCCCCCCCCCCAGGCGGGGACTCCGAGGCACTGTTGTTGAACGCCATTTTGAATTTTGAATTTTGGGAAAAGGTGTGTGTGTGTGTGTGTGTGTGTGTGTGTGTGTGTGTGTGTGTGTGTGTGTGTGTTTTGTGAATGTAGTGTGGTGTGGATAGAGAGAGGATCTGTCTTTAGAAAGCATGCTGAACTACTCTCTGGTGTAGATGAGACAAAAGGGAAACGGTTAGTGAGGTAATGGGAAGGGTCTTTGGAGGGCTTCAGCACCCTTCTCACTTCCTATATATATACCTCACCGGGAGTAGCTTGCGCCCGTTCGATAGGTGTCTTCCTACTTATACTCCAGCTGGTCCAGTTGGTCAGGGATTCACTTCCCTGTTCCGAGTTGATCTCTCCGTGGCTTGCGGCGATGGCGTGGAGGTATTAGTCGTTGTTGTTACTCTGCAGCGGACGCCGTTGACGTTTTACTGCGTATACAGTGGACCAATAGCTGACCCCGACTTCGCTAAGTTTTTTACCTTGACTAGCGAGGAGCCCACTTTCATCGGTGTGGTAACTTCAACGCCCACCATGAGAGAAGGGGCAGCACTGGTCGAAACCGTGCCTGGGCACCACTTCTTTACCACCCCTGCGGAGGTAGCTCGGGTGTTCCTCCTCAACACCGGCGAGCCGACACACGTCGCGGGAGGTGTCCTGGACCTCTCGTTTGTGTCCATGCCCCCAGGGGTTGACGCGGCGTGGTCGCTTCACCCGCATCTTGCGAGTGACCACTTCGCCTCGGTGGTTGTCTTCCCCGTCCATACGTCTGTTTACCCGCCTCGCCCTCCTAGATGAAACCTCCACAGGTCTGACTGGGGGACGTTTCGTCGGTGTCTCGCTTCCTACCTAGCGGATACACCCCGCCCTGACGACACCGATGCTTCAGTGGCTCGCCTTGTAGCTGCATTCCACTCGGCGGCGAACTCAGGCATTCCGCTAACCAGGCGTACGTCGATTGTCCACAAGGACATATGGTATTACACGGAGGAAATCAGGGAGGTGAACCACCTGATAAACATGGCGCTGAGGCTCAATTGCCGCATCAATTGCAAGTAGACTCGTATCCTACTGAGAGCGGCAGTCCGATCGAGTGCAGGAGGAACACTGGCTCGCCTGATATGCCTGGTTGTACTCCAGTACCTCTGCATCTCTCCTCTAGAGGAATATTCGATCGGTTGCCAGGGGGGCCGTTACGAGACCGGTCCTGCACCCATGACCTTAGGAAGAGGTTGAGCGGCTTGCCGAGATGTTCGCCTCGTGGTCAGTCCTGGCACGACTATCACCCGAGGTGCAGATGAACAGCATAGGGAGAACCTGAAAATTCGGTTGGCGTTTCGGGTAGCGTGCCACTTGCTCCATCCCGCGGACACCATCATTAAGCTGCACAAGCTGCGTACCCTTCCGGGTAGAAATACGCTACCAGGCTAGAACAGGATCTGGTACTCCATGCTCCGGAACGCTGGCCCTGACATGAAGGCTGAGCTGCCACGTCTCTTCAACATGCCCTATGCCTCTAACACCGTCCCTGCCGCCTGATGAACGGCCACTATTGCCCCGATCCCGATGAACAGCGACGGCACGCAGTTCCGCTCCATCTCCCTACTCAGCTGCCTCGGCAAGACAATGGAGCGAATTCTTCTCTCTTGTCTGAAATGGACGATGGGCCCTCTGCACCACCAACTGTTTGCGTTCCGCCGGGGTAAGGGAACACGAAACTGTGTTGTAATGGTACCCTCGTCTACTCGAGCCTCGAAGCGCGCCATCACACATCACACATCACCACTTCACCAATCACCAACTCACGCACGAATCCTCGAAGCTCCAGCCGCACCAAGCGCATTCACTCGAGGACCCGTGACTCCACACCGAGGCTTCACCCATCATTCAATTGAATATCACGAAGCCTCACACTTCGCGGACTCGTCTCGCCCGCCGAGGTTATAATTAGACCTCCACAAACTAACTCCGGCAGTCTCATCCGAGGTAGCTCACATTCCGAGGACGCAAGGACTCTTCAACTTATCGTGAGCTAACCAGGATGCACCACGGGGTCTGACACACACATTTACACACACATACCCATTCTCACTTGCATATATATTTGTATTCCTTATGTGTAATTCTTAACTCTAAACTAAAACACCTCAGTGAACTAATATTTTGTTCCACATTTGTAATTCTTGTTTGGTTCCTTAAAGATAATTTTCATACTTAGTTCCTTATGTGTAATTGTAAATATAACTAATCACCTCAGTGAACCAAACCACCTACTCTTGTCATTGCCTATTTTGTCATATGTTCTAATTAATTGTCTTATTAGGTTAAGTTTTAATAATAAGTAAAATTGTACCATTTGCTTTCACTTAACCTTACTACTATGTTATGTCCCAGTTAGCTATCTTTTCAACACAAATCAACCCCTAGACGTCAGTTAACTGTATTCATAACAGTGTCCACCCTTCTGTCTTGTGTTCTTGGGGGTAAGGCGGTGGCCATTTTTCTTGACCTGGAAAAGGCAATGGCCATGTCTCCCGCTGTCCTTTCCATCCTTTCCACAAAAGGTGTTCGTGGCCATCTTCTCAGCTGGATCGGTCAATACCAGAGGTGGGAGAGTGCGGTACTTAGTGCGGTAGTGCGGTAGTACCGCATCACAAAAAAACGTACCGCACTACCGCAAAATTTCTGAAAATACCGCACTACCGCGGACCTCACTAAAAATCCTATGGTCCTTTTTGCGGTACTTTGAAAACTATCGAAGACGACATTTGCAGCGCGGCACTCACACAGCTCTATTGGACAGAGTGGAGTCTAAGGTTCTCAGTCTCATCAGCTCTCCTCCTCTTACTGATAGTCTTCTACCTCTTAAATTCCGTCGCGATGTTGCCTCTCGTTCTATCTTATATCGATATTTTCACGCTGACTGTTCTTCTGAACTTGCTAACTGCATGCCCCCCCCATCCAGCGGCCTCGCCTCACACGACTTTCTAATCAAGCTCATCCCTATACTGTCCAAACCCCTTATGCAAAAGTTAAGCAGCATCTTCACTCTTTCATCCCTCACATTGGTAAACTCTGGAACAATCTTCCTTCATCTGTATTTCCTCCTGCCTACGACATGAACTCTTCCAAGATGAGGGTATTTGGACACCTCTCCTCCCGAAATTGAACTCTCTTTTTGGCCATTGCTCTGTCTCTATTCAGGAGCAGTAAGTAGCGGGCTTTTTTTTTTCATTATTGTTTTCTTTTTTTTTCACGCCCTTGAACTGTCTCCTTTTCTGTAAAAAAAAAAAAAAAAAGTCATCAGAATCAGTGATTCAATCGTTCTGACTTCAGTTATTGTTCAAAATTAAAGACTAAATAGACAGACTAAACACTACATTGCGAGCCTTCTTTAACCCGCGCGGTGCTGGCCATTTCAACCCCGGACCCGTCCGTGGTGCCGGCCAATTTTTCATTGTATTATTTTAAGAATGTTTCCTTTATTTGGATAGCCAGGATAGGCACTGAAGTATTTTTTTTTATTTTGACTTCCGCTACCGCAGTATCGCACACCGCGAACCGCACTGGGAAAGAAAAAAATGGGACCGCACTACCGCAACCGCACTACTCCGGAAAAAGTACCGCACTACCGCAACCGCACTACTCCGGAAAAAGTACCGCACTACCGCAACCGCACTGCTGATTTTTCAGCACCGCCCCCACCACTGGTCAATGCCTTCAGGAGCACACCGTGGCGCAGCATCTGCTTTCAAGGGGGTTGTAAAATCGCGAATCCCATGTTAAATTGCTTATGTTCTTATTGTAACTCCTCCCTTATTTATGGACCATTTTTTTTCATTAAAAAAGCATTTTAATCAGGAAGGATATGGAATTAACGCTTGACATCGTTTGTTTTTATACAATAGTATTTTTTGTTCTGTTTTGAGTTTGATGAAAAAAATGACAAATATTTTTCAAAAGTCAGAATCAACTTCAAACAATAGTTCTATAGTAGACCTAATTCCTTATTTATACTTCCATAAGCTGCAGTAGGGAATATGTGTGTAATAAGAAGTACAAAGGAGGATGTATTTTTTTTAAGTGCAAGAAACAGCATTTAGAGAAATCAAGCGATGAAGTTGAAGCAGTTAGTGTACTTCATCTATTGCAGCTAGGGATTTGAAATCTACAGGATATATACATCAGCATCAGCATATGAAAAAAAAAGCAGACGTGGTTTCCTTTATTTACTCTCATTGGTTGCGTACACAGACTGCTTTGTTTACACAAGGTCAGGTGTTTCGTACGGGGTCACAAATAACGGTACTCTAATTTTATTATATTTCGCCATATTTCAAAGGAAAACCGATGTTCCACTGTGTAAAATCAATAAAATATAATGCAAAAGATGCGGTTACATAGATATATTGTTGGATTTATGAAGAAAATATGATATATAGTTTTTCACGGATAAATACGAGAAAATATTAGTGAGTGCTAGAAATTTCTTGTTTTCTTTGGTAGTAGTGCGAGAGAACCTTAGAATTTCATGACAGACCAAGAAAAAACTAAAATAAAAAAGAGGTGAAACATCTATTGCAGCCAGTAGCGCCGCGAAAACTCATTACAGGACGTTGCATTGCATTGCTTTGCATATTGCATAATACTTATTATTTTTTCATGAGATTTTTACATGTACCAAAAGAAACAGGAAGAACGACAGAATAATATAACCCCCCCCCAAAAAAAAAAAAAAAAATTATTTTCAGGTCGACCTCCTTCAAGAGCTTTAAAAATGGGACTCCACTGTTGTGATACAGTGAATTTACCGTACCCAACGGTTATGTTTCTCGCAAGACACTTAAACCTCTCCAGGACAACTCCACAAAAAGGACACAAACCACTTACCACTAATACAGCAGGGGTGCCGGGCTTTCCCCTGCAAGCACCTCCCAGAGTTACAACGGTTATCCTAACAGGCCTGATAGTAATACCTATTTGTAATCACTGTAGGAGGCACTTATCTTTCGAAGGGTTTCAGAAGAGGTGGTCTCTTGAAGTACATCCTAGAGGAGTCCTCGAGACTAAGTATAAATCAGCACTGCCGCGAGTTAATGTGGGAGCAGCGAGCGCTGAGGTATTGATTGCTTGAGAGCAGATGATGTAGTGGGCCGAAAGCCAACCACGTGGGTCTGAAGGGGTATTTTGAATTTCCCTCGCCAGATGGCGTGGCTTTCGATCGGTTAAATTATCTTTGCTCTTTAATAATTCCGCAAGGGCAATTATTTTTTATTTCATGAAAGGAAACACTGAACTATTGTTATTCCTTTCATGGTAAATGTGTTTAGTCTTTAGTCTTCAGGCAGTGACTACGGTGATAGTCTCGGTCTGGGAGCCGATGAGCGAAGTATGTAAGTACCATCCAAGGCTTATTTGAGCTCAGACGATACTCTTAGTTGGCTTGAACTCTTGGCCCGAGACTAGTTCCATAAGGGAAATAGTTAATTTCTCTAATCCCCTGGTTAACTGACCTAATTCCTAGCACCACAAGGAGGCATTCTCATCCCTCTGCTCTTCAACCTGCTTGTTGAGAAGCTTGTCTGCCTCCAGGAAAGCCAGTATGTCCAGGTCTTGAGCTATGCGGACGATATCGTCATAGTCGCCACCGGCCAACCACCTCCCTAGGGCCAGCGTGATGTTCCCCCGCTTACTTACCTCCTGCACTGAACTTGGCCTGATTCCTAACCCAGCTAAAACGAAAGCCATGGCGTTTCGCTATGTCTACCCATAGGCTTCCTTTTATATCAACGACACTCATGTGCCATGGGTTACGCAGTTCAAGTACCTGGGAATGCAACTCGACTCCTTTCTGACTTTCTCCCCTTACATTACCTCCATCCGTGCGACTGTGTCGTCCATGGTGACTGCCATGCGGGCCATAGCAGGGCGCTCCGGCGGGGCAGGCGACTGTGTGCTCCGTTGCTTCTACGCGTGCGCTGTTCGTTCCTGCCTCGATTACGCAGCACCGTGCCTGGTTACAGTGAGTCCTGCCTCCCTGCACCCACATGAGACCGTCCATAACTCTTCTCGGTGCGCCCCTCTGGGCAAAGTGCGTCTGCCTGAGGGCGGAGGCGTTCGCCTGCAACGTCGCCGAGCGGGTTGCGCAGCTTGGTGTTGGCCACCCGGCCTCCTCTTCCATCGGCAGACGTGGCCGTCCCTGGCCGCTCGAAAGCTCGGTGAGGCTAGTGTGGCTCTCACTGGTTGCTGGCGACCTCTAACCTTCCGCACCTGGCCTATTCGTTTCTCCCTCCTTGGAGACTCCTCCCATTCGATGTGTCCCTCAGGCCTCCCCCGTCAAAGAAGGCTCTCCTGCCTCAACACGAGCCGCGGCGGGAGGCGACGAGGACGGATCACCGTTGCTTTGCTTTAGCAAGCCACTGCCTACTTCACAGACGGCTCCATTCATCACCTGACCTGGGCTGTTGGTTCCGCCTTCTTGTCCGAGGGGGTCACAGACCTTTTCCGCCTCCCCGATGGCTGCTCCTCCCCGCAAGGAGAGCTGGTGGCCCTCGATGACCTTCTTGCATGCCGAGGAGAAGGTGGCAAGCCCAGTCGTCGGCCATAACGACTCCATGTCTGCCCTTCAGGCCATCGCCTGCCACCCCTGCACTGACAACGTGCGACTCCTTACCTACATATGGCGGACTTTGGAGGCTTTGGAGTCTCTCGGCCGCCGCGCTACCCTCAACTGGCTCCCTAGTCACTCGGATGCGGATGCGGCGGCAAAAGATGCCACACTCTTACCTGCAGTGTCAGTACACCTTCCACCTAGCACTGCTCACCTATGAACCGCCTTGGCGTCCAGGGGCAGGCAGAGCATAATCACTGAGCTGGAGGGGTCGGGAAAAGGACTCCCCCTCGGGCTGCTGGTATGCGGCTGCCACTGACTCATACGGGACTCTGGCAGCTGACTAACACCTACCCTCGACCTGTCAGTATCATGTTACATCGCTTGCGCCTGGATTATAATTGCATGTCCCTCCTGGACCCAGACGACATATATACTCCTGCGGGAGTGCGAGTTTTGCGGGGAAAACCAAGATTATCCGTTTTTTTCATTATCTGCTTGAGTTCTCTGCTACAAGGTAACTGGTACCCAACCCTGAGGGACACTGCCCCTGCCCACCTGCTCCATCTTGGTGAGGCGACTCTTGAGTGATTGGTCCGCACCTTTCCACCGCCGAGGCGAACCACAGGCGATGATATTATTGACGCACCGTCATAAGACAATGGGACGTTTTCCATGGTGGGAGGGAATAAATTAGAAAAAGAAGATCCACCTCCCAGTCCGCTCTGCGCGACAACGGTGACAGCATCTCTTCCTTCTTGCTATCTCTCCCACCGTCGTAGAGAGCTGACAGGTCGCATGGTCGCGAGGCTGCGCGCGCGCCCACTGACTGTCTGTCTAGCTGACAGGTGCCCGGAAGAGCACCGCTCGCAGTCCGCAGCCAGAGGCAGGCGAAGAAAGAAATTCTGCCGCCTGCTGTCTTCCGTGTTGCAGTCGGTTCGCCCACTCACCATATTCACCCGCGGATTACAGCAAGTTTGTGTTCTCCTCGCCCCTGTAAGTGAACCCACTTCCTTCTCTGGTGGAAAGTGACCCTTCCCCCCTCCCCTTGTGTTCTTTTCGCCCTCAGGGCCAGCACGGCCTCCGTGTCCCCCCCTAATTCGAGTGTTCCCCTGTGTGCTGTGCTGCGGTTCCCCCGCCCTCCCTTCTTGTGAGAGGTGCAGCGGGCGAGGAAGAACGTCTGCCTCTTGCTGTCTTTCTCCCATCGCCGTACAGCGGTGTGACGCCTTTCCCAGCGATCGACCTCCTCACCATCTTCACCCATGGATTACAGCAGGTCAGTGTGCCCCTCGTCCCTGTCACTGAACCACAACCCCTCCCTGTCCTACCCCTCCCATAATTACCCGTTCCATGTTGTATATATGATTTTTTTTGTTAATCACTATACCTACTTCTAGTCTTCCTTCACACCACTGAAAATGGTGGCAGTGTCCCCCGAAACTGTTTGGTAAAAATATACCTCTAACTCCTGTTCCCCCCTCTGTGCTAGCGCGTGGAAGCTCGCGCTCCCACTGGCTGCCTCTTCTGGCTGACTGGTGTGGGAAGAGCATCCCCCGCAGTCTGCTGTGCTCCGTGCGGCGGCCGTGAAAGGATTTCTTCCCTCTCCTACCACCGTAGAGAGCCAAAGACTATACAAATAAAGACGGGAAAGATGTGTGAATCTTGCGTGAGCAGGGGCCGCAGAAGTTACGCGTGGGTTGAACAGATGGCGCTGCTTGTCAGTGTGTGTCTTCTGCATGTTTACATACGGTAAGCCGATCTGGTAGGAATTAGCTGGCAACCGCAAAATAGCTCGCATTGACAGGTCCAACTTGCTTTCTTTTTAATATATATCACACACCGCTATCGTTCACTTGTCCTGTATTAGATTCAACACAGCACAGATATCAGAGCATCACTTTTAATCAAGAGAAAGCTTTATGACAAACAAACAGGGCAAATTTTAAAAAGAATTACCCTACTTTGATGTTCACTCAGTTCTTGCTTGTTTGGTCTGTTGGTCTGACACTTACCCTATCGTATAATCTATATTCCTAGACCTAATTATTCCTCCTATCATTCCATTCAAGCTAATTTCAAAGGTTTTCCTGTAGTGTATCCCTAAGTGCGCATGCGTGGTGGGCAGGAGAGTGACATTTCTACGTTGAGGTATTTCTCGCAACACCGGGAATTCAAGCAGACAAAGAAGACACGATGAGTGGACACAGATGTGTTATCTGCACTACAAATAAGAAGGAAAACCCACAGCATGTGTTCCATGTATTCCCAAAGGATAAAGAAAGGTAAGGACACCCATAATAACTGTCACAAATAAAGTTATCTCTTTAATAATGGGAAAGTTATGCAGACAACAAATCTGCATGTTGTCATGCTGTGCCTATTTTTTTTTTTTTTTTTTTTACAGCAAAGGAGACAGTTCAAGGGCACAAAAAAGTAAACATTAATAAAAAAAAGCCCGCTACTCGCTGCTCCTAAAAAGAATCCAAAGAGGTGGCCGAAAGATAGGTCAGTTTCGGGAGGAGAGGTGTCCTGATACCCTTCTCTTGAAAGAGTTCAAGTCGTAGGCAGGAGGAAATACAGATGAAGGAAGATTGTTCCAGAGTTTACCAGCGTGAGGGATGAAAGAGTGAAGATGCTGGTTAACTCTTGCATAAGGGGTTTGGACAGTATAGGGATGAGCATGAGTAGAAAGTCGAGTGCAGCGGGGCCGCGGGAGGGGGGGAGGCATGCAGTTAGCAAGTTCAGAAGAGCAGTCAGCGTGGAAATATCGATAGAAGATAGAAAGAGAGGCAACATTGCGGCGGAATTTAAGAGGTAGAAGACTATCAGTATGAGGAGGAGAGCTGATGAGACGAAGAGCCTTAGCCTCCACTCTGTCCAGAAAAGCTGTGTGAGTGGAGCCCCCCCACACATGAGATGCATACTCCATACGAGGGCGGACAAGGCCCCTGTATATGGACAGCAACTGTGCAGGGGAGAAGAACTGGCGGAGACGGTACAGAACGCCCAGCATCGAGGAAGCTGATTTAGTAAGAGATGAGATATGAAGTTTCCAGTTGAGATTTTGAGTTAAGGATAGACCGAGGATGTTTAGTGTTGAGGAAGGTGATAGCTTCACCACATTATTAGTATTATTATGCAGTGAGTATGAGGCTAGTTTGCGAGAATAGGTGTGAAATCAAGTTGAATTGACTTGTAATGTAAGAGGTAGATGAGTTTATTTAACTTGGTTCGATGCTGTTCATCATTAAAAGCGATCAGTTCATTTGCAGTTTAACACAATACACCCAAGGTACTTATGATCATGTTCAAGTTGTAGATCACATAATTTGGAGCATTTCTAGTGGTTACACCATGTGGCTCAAATAATAAACAACTCAAACGAATTTTCAAAATTTTATAAATATTTACTCACTGAACGCCGTTCTGCCATAAATGGTAGTGCGTGTGTTCGACCCCTTTGTGAAGGTCCTGGGGGAGCGAGGCCCACACGGCTATGACGCTATATGTCAGGTTAGGTAAGGTTAATAACCCCTTTGGGGGGGTCCAGGGGCGGCTAGGACGTTAGGTATGTGTCGGGTTAGGTTAGGTTAGTAATTTGGCCTCCCCCACCCTAAAACCCTGCTTTTCCACAGTCCCCATGTTTGTTGGGATTGGGATAGATAAAAATAAGGTGTTAAACTGTAATTTTGCCAAGTGATCTACAAAAGCTGGCAAATGTGTTTGATAGTGTGTGCAAAATGTGGAAGCTAAAGTATAATGTCAACAAAATTGTGGAGTGGTTGAGGAGTCCAGCACAAGCATATGTTGAGTATGGAAGATGTGGTGGGTTCAACAGGAAGACCTCGAATGAGATGAGAGGACAAGTGCTAGAGTGTGTGAGAGGAAGGGGAGAGAGAAGGATAGGAGGCAGTTCTTGGAAGGAGGCATCATGTATAGATAGATAAATAATTATAATTGTTACCTAATCCACCTCCTTTTCTATCTTCTTTATATCTGTGAGTGTATGTGACCTATGTTATCTTGAATAGTTACTCTTAGGTATATGTGTTGTGCCTCTGTAATGCTTGTGGTTTACTCACCCACCTGGTTTACTCACCTTGCTTTGCTAAACTTAGTGTCATGTCACAATAAGGAACGTTGAGGATGGGGCACAAAAAGATTAAAGGGTACCACCGACCCGTTGGCATGCCAGTCCCTGTGGTATAATGATTACAAGTTTAAAAGCATAGGATCATGGGACTGGGTTGTATCCCATGTGCGGGATTTCTTAATAACTTACAAGCACTTACTCAAATGTGAATGTGGTGTGAATAAGGTGGATGGTGAAAGAAATGGAAGTTTAGATAGAAGATTTGGTATGTCTCTTCAAGATTAAGGAACGAATTGTGGAATGTTAGAGGTGGTCAAATGCAACAAATTATTTCATCAATTGAAGAAAATGGAAAAAAAGTGAGATGGCAAGGAAGATATAGTGGACTGGATGCTGTGGGTGTGAAAGGAAGACACCCTAGAACGTGGGAGGACAGAGTGTTGAAATACCTAACAGAGAGGAGGGATGTGCAAAAGTGGAGTGTACGGACATGAACAAATGGAGACTCCTGTACCCTGATCACACCCTTAAGGGATCGGCATGATGATAGATTAAATTAATTTAGATTAATAAATAATAAAGTTTTGCCAACTGCTAAATTTTATATTGTACTTTTCAGATGTCTTGCATGGGTAAATGCATGTGATATTCAAGAGCTGAAAGTACTACCATATGAAATATTGAACATAAACCAAACAGTTTGTAGCAAGCACTTCTCAGAAAAGAATTACATTGGAAAAAAGCCAAAGTCAAGGCTTTGTGTAAATGCAGTTCCAGATCAAAATCTAAAAAGCGTGTAATAATTATTGTTCATTATGAAATGTAGTACAGCAATTCCTTGCATCTTGCATTACAATGAAATAATAGATTCCATGTCATTATGGAAACCGATAATACCTTATATGTTTGCTTAGAAGCAATTATATTAAAATTTATAAGGAACATGATTAAAAGAATGTTATTCTGGGTTATATGACATTGACAAAATGAACTATTGCAGATAATCCAAGAGAGGAAGGCACTGGTACTCACACGTGGAACATCAAAAGGAACTGTGAGTACCGACAAAGCATTAACTTCTGTTGCAATAATGTTTTATTATTGAATTTCCATAATGAGTTGAATCAGTGTAGTACATGAGAACATGTAGAGTCCGTAAAAGGCCAGTTGGCCTACACAAGGCAGATTTACCTAAAATCATTTTTCGTCTTCATCTATGAATTTATCTAACCTTCTCTTCAAGCTATATAATGCATTTGCACTCATATCAAAGATTCATTCATATCTGACTGCTAAGCCTGTTCAACTCATCTACTACCCTCCTTGTGAAACAGTTTTTACCTCATTCTTTTGTTATTGTTTGTTCTTATGCCACATGCACGATCTTCCAAGTGGTGATTTGTATATGCTACGTGTACACTTGTATGCTGCCTGCTTATTATGAGTTTGTTTCATGTGTACGTACACTTGCATGCTGCCTGCTTATTATGTGTTTGTTTCATGTGTATGTACACTTGTATGCTGCCTGCTTATTATGTGTTTGTTTCATGTGTACGTACACTTGTATGCTGCCTGCTTATTATGTGTTTGTTTCATGTGTATGTACACGTGTATGCTGCCTGCTTATTATGTGTTTGTTTCATGTGTATGTACACTTGTATGCTGCCTGCTTATTATGAGTTTGTTTCATGTGTACGTACACTTGCATGCTGCCTGCTTATTATGTGTTTGTTTCATGTGTACGTACACTTGTATGCTGCCTGCTTATTATGTGTTTGTTTCATGTGTACGTACACTTGTATGCTGCCTGCTTATTATGTGTTTGTTTCATGTGTACGTACACTTGTATGCTGCCTGCTTATTATGTGTTTGTTTCATGTGTACGTACACATGCATGCTGCCTGCTTATTATGTGTTTGTTTCATGTGTACGTACACTTGTATGCTGCCTGCTTATTATGTGTTTGTTTCATGTATACGTACACTTGTATGCTGCCTGCTTATTATGTGTTTGTTTCATGTGTACGTACACTTGCATGCTGCCTGCTTATTATGTGTTTGTTTCATGTGTACGTACACTTGTATGCTGCCTGCTTATTATGTGTTTGTTTCATGTACACATGTATGCTGCTTGCTTATTATATGTATGTTTCATGTACACATGTATGCTGCTTGCTTATTATATGTATGTTTCATGTACACATGTATGCTGCTTGTTTATTATGTGTTTGTTTCATGTACACATGTATGCTGCCTGCTTATTATGTGTTTGTTTCATGTACACATGTATGCTGCCTGCTTATTATGTGTTTGTTTCATGTACACATGTATGCTGCCTGCTTATTATATGTTTGTTTCATGTACACATGTATGCTGCCTGCTTATTATATGTTTGTTTCATGTACACATGTATGCTGCCTGCTTATTATATGTTTGTTTCATGTACACATGTATGCTGCCTGCTTATTATATGTTTGTTTCATGTACACATGTATGCTGCCTGCTTATTATATGTTTGTTTCATGTACACATGTATGCTGCCTGCTTATTGTGTGTTTGTTTCATGTACACATGTATGCTGCCTGCTTATTGTGTGTTTGTTTCATGTACACATGTATGCTGCCTGCTTATTATATGTTTGTTTCATGTACACATGTATGCTGCCTGCTTATTGTGTGTTTGTTTCATGTACACATGTATGCTGCCTGCTTATTGTGTGTTTGTTTCATGTACACATGTATGCTGCCTGCTTATTATATGTTTGTTTCATGTACACATGTATGCTGCCTGTTTATTATATGTTTGTTTCATGTACACATGTATGCTGCCTGCTTATTATATGTTTGTTTCATGTACACATGTATGCTGCCTGCTTATTATATGTTTGTTTCATGTACACATGTATGCTGCCTGCTTATTATATGTTTGTTTCATGTACACATGTATGCTGCTTGCTTATTATATGTTTGTTTCATGTGTACGTACACATGTATGCTGCCTGCTTATTATGTGTTTGTTTCATGTACACATGTATGCTGCTTGCTTATTATATGTTTGTTTCATGTGTACGTACACATGTATGCTGCCTACTTATTATGTGTTTCTTTCATGTGCAGAATTATGCTGCCTGCTTATTATGTGCTAATTGCTATCCATTTTCTTTGCTTCATGAACAATGTTTCCTTCCTGTTCTTATTACTGTATTATATGATCTTGGTAAACATTTCTTTACTTTTTTTTTATATTTCAAAACCATTATGTCTGCATATTAAGCATGTCTGTGAATGCAGTTGATCTTACATTGTAAGTTTGTACTATCTGTGTAGTTTCCAAATTTTCTGGCCTCTTGTGAGTGTTGTTTTGCTAATTTCTATCCTGCTTCTGTGATTCAATGAAAGCCAATAAAGTATGATATTAGAATACATCTGCATTGATTTTACTTTCCACCCTGTGTTTTATGCAACACACACACACACACACACACACATATATATATATATATATATATATATATATATATATATATATATATATATATATATATATATATATATATATATATATATATATATATATATATATATATATATATATATATATATATATATATATATATATATATATATATATATATATATATATATATATATATATATATATATATATATATATATATATATATATATATATATATATATATATATATATATATATATATATATGAGTCATATATTTTCATATGATATCCTATTGCATTATAGAAAAAAAAACATAAGAGCAATCAGTATTATCCATAGCAATAAAAGAAATGAAAAGAAAAAAAAACCAGTTATATAAAATATAATAGCTTACCCTGAAATTGTACACTATATAAAAAATAAAAAAAAAATAGTTACGCGAGGGTTGAACAGATGGCGCTGACCGGACTGATAGTGCTCACGGCTTTCTAACGGGATTGCTTTCCCGTCTTTCTTTGTATAGTCTTTGGTAGAGAGCGGACAGGTCGCGGGGTCGGAGGCTGTGCGCGCTCCTATTGGCTGGCTGGCTGGCTGACTGGTGCGTGGAAGAGCACCGCGCTAGCAGCAGCAGCAGGCGGGGAAGAACGATTGTCTTCCTTCTCCTTGCCGTGCAGAGGTGCGACGCCTTTCCCAGTAGTCGCCACCTAACCATCTTCACAGTAGATTACAACAAGTTTGTGTGTCCCTCGCGCCTGTCAGTGATCCCCCTTCCCCCCTAGTTCAAGGTGACCCCCCCCCCCCCTCCTCGTGTGTTTTCGCTCTCAGGGCAAGTACGGCCTCCTTGCCCCCACCTATAGTCTGTTTCACCAAGATTTTACACACGACCACACCCCCTCATGCTCTTCATATTGACTTTCCAAGTGGCAGTCAATCACCGCGCTAGAATAGTTTAGTCTGCTTGGACCAGGAAGCACGCTCTGTGCTCACACTACCTCTCAGTGCTATGTTATGAATAGAAAACTATGTTAACATCTCAAAATCACCATGACATATTAACTTGAAGGAATTTCACCATTGAACATGTGCAGTGCCTAAATTGTAAAAGATTATGAGCAGACAAAAAAACAGTCATAAGTACACCGTCAACTTGAATATAGATAGAAATGTAAACTTGTTTCTTATCGTATAAAAAATATCTTCATTCATTACATGATATTTACGAGAAAAAAAAAGCAATAAGTCGTCCTGTGTTGAAGAATGAATGTTATAGATAATGACTCAAGGATGGCAATGCAACCAAAAATACACAGGTAGGCCTTGTAGTATTCTAAATAGTATTAGAAAACTAGGAACATAGCACAGAGTCGCGACGCTAGCTGCCAAGGCGGAAGCAAACTGACGGGTTCTGCCCGGTGATTGGTTGTCATAGAGCTAATCAAAATCAAGAGATTTACATAGACTTACATAGAAAATCAGACCACACAGACCCCATGGTCCAGACTAGGTGGTCTGTCCTTAAACCTAAGTGATTTTACATTAATCAGAAGGCTCCTAAACGTTGCATTTCTACTCTAGTTGATATTAAGTTGAAGGAAGTGACGGTCGAGCTTATTTTTGAAGGAGTCAATCGTGATACACTGGACCACTGATGGTGGAAGCTTATTCCATCTTCGCACCACAACGTTGGTGAAGAAAAATTTGGTGCAGTCTGAATTTACTTGTCTACATTTGAGTTTTACGCCATTGTTCCTCGTGCGCAAAGTGTCATCGATCATAAACAATGTTGATCTGTCTACATTCGTGAAACCATTAAGTATTTTAAAACATTTGATCAGTTTTCCTCGGAGGCGACGTTTCTCAAGAGAGAACATGTTAAGGGTAGAAAGCCTTTCTTCGTAGGATTTGTTGCGCAAGGAAGGGATCATTTTCGTTGCCCGACGCTGAACACCTTCTAATTTAGCAATATCCTTTGCATGGTGGGGAGACCAAAACTGTACCGCATATTCCAAGTGAGGTCTGATTAAACTATTGTGCAGCGGGAGTATTACATCTTTATTCTTGTATAAAAAGTTTCTTTTAATGAAGCCCAACATTCTGTTCGCTTTATTTGCTGCATCGATGCATTGCTGTGAGAATTTGAGGTTTGACGCGATTTTGATCCCCAAGTCCTTGACGCACTGAACGCTTTTGAGTTTAACGCCGTGCATTTCGTAATCGAACTTCTTATTCCTCGTTCCAACTTGAAGGACCTGGCACTTGCTTACGTTAAAGGGCATCTCCCATCTATCCGACCAAGCTGAAATTTTGTGCAAATCCTCTTGGAGGCTTTGCCTGTCTTCGTCAGTGAGAACCGAGTTACCAATCTTTGTGTCGTCTGCAAATTTACTAATGCGATTATTGAGTCCAACATCCACGTCGTTTATGTAAATAATGAAGAGCACTGGGCCAAGAACCGAGCCCTGAGGGACGCCACTAGTGACCGGCGCCCACTCTGAGTTAAATCCATCAATCACTACTCTTTGTTGTCTGTTGCTCAACCAATTCGCGATCCATTGGTGTACTTGACCGTCAATACCTATTTGCTTTAATTTGTAAAGTAATTTATGATGTGGGACTTAATCAAACGCTTTCTGGAGATCAAGATAGACTACGTCCAGTGATTTGGTTACGTCATAAACAGTGAAGAGGTCGTTATAAAAAGTTAATAGGTTTGATAGGCAGGATCTTTTGTTTCGGAAGCCATGTTGTGAGTCCCCAATTAATGAGTGGCTTTCAAGGTAACTCACAATTTTGTCTCTAATTATGCCCTCAAGTAGCTTACCTACAACCGAAGTTAGACTAATGGGCCTGTAATTACCTGGTAATTTTTTGTCTCCTTTCTTAAAAATCGGTGTCACGTTAGCCTCTTTCCAATCTGAAGGGACGATGCCTTGTCGCAAGGACATATTGTATACGGTTGTGAGGGAGGAGAGTATTTCGCTCTTTGTTTCTTTCAGCAGAGTTGGATATACTTTGTCAGGTCAAGGACTTTTATTTGTTTTAAGTGATTTGAGGGCTTTAAGGACTTCATCGGGTTTTATTTCAAAGTTAGGCAATGCATGCTCGGGATTTACATTAGTACTGGTGTTGGTGGTAGTGGTGGGAGGACTGTTATTATTAAACACCGAGGAAAAGTAATTGTTTAATAGGTTTGCAACGTGTTGGGTGTCAGTCACTAGTGCACCGTCGCTGTTTGTTAAAGGTCCAATTCCACTTCTGATTGCCTTTCTGTTGTTTATGTAACTGAAGAAGGATTTCGGATTATTTTTACAGTTGGCTGCAATATTTTCTTCATATCTACGCTTTGCCTGACGCACTAATCTGTTTACTCGTCGCCTGGCATCATTGTAGAGTCTAATGTTTTCGGGCGTGCTTTGTTCTTTCTTTAACCTGTAAAACAATTTTCTCTCCTTGACTGAGTGTTTAATTTCGCTATTAAACCAAGGTGGGCTTTTATTAGTGTTAATTCGCTTCTCGCACAAGGGGACAAATGTGTCCTGCTGAGTGAGTAAGTGATTTTTAAAGCTTAGCCAGGCGTCCTCTACATTGCCATCATCTGATAGTTGCATATCTATTAGTTTTCGTCGGATTTCTACGAAGTTGGCTCTTTTGAAATTGGGCACCTTTACTTTATTTTCAGTCACCGATGTTTGAGCTCTAATGTCAACGCGCATTAGTTTATGATCGCAGGAACCGAGGTGTTCTCCTACCGTGACATTACTGACTAGGTTATCTTGGGTCGCTATAACAAGGTCAAGTATGTTATTTTGTCGAGTTGGTTCAGAAACCATTTGGATTAGATAATTTTCCTCTAAAAATTCGATCATTCTATGGGACTCACCTTCTGTACCCGACAGTGTCGCCCAGTCGATATGGGGGAGGTTAAAGTCTCCTAGTATCAGTGAGTCGCTGTTATTAAGTGACTGCCTTAAGACGCTGTACATTTCAAGATCGGCATCGAGTGATTGCCCCGGAGGCCTGTAAGTGACAGATATATTTAAATTGACTTTTGCAGAGGAGGCGTGGCCGCTTGTAATAGCCAGTGAAACAGACTATAGCGTAAGTGTACTGGTTCAAACAAAATTACCCCTAGAATTTTAAAAGAAATCAAACATCAAATTTGTAAACCGCTCTCTATCTTATTCAATAAATCTTTAACAACTGGAAAAGTTTCGTCGGATTGGAAACTAGCAAATGTCAACCAATTTTCAAAAAGGGGGACAAGTCTCATCCAGGAAACTATCGACCAATTAGTCTGACATTGATTGTATGTAAGTTAATGGAGACTACCATTCGCGACAATATGGTGAAATTATTCGGAGACAATAATATAATAAATAATTCGCACATGGTTTCCGTAGTAAACGTTCGTGTTTAACTAACTTGATTTTTTTCATTATATTTTTGAGGTGTTCGATGAAAGCAGATCAGTAGATATCATATATCTGGATTTTCAAAAGGCATTTGATAAGGTCCCCCACAAACGATTGTTCAGTAAATTATTGGCGCACGGTATCTCAGGTAACATTCACAATTGGCTTGCGAACTGGCTTTCTGAGCGGAAACAGAGAGTAGTTCCAAACGGTGTTTCATCGAACTGGATCAGTCCCATGCTATTCCTAATTTATATTAATGATATCGATGATGAGCTCACTTGCAAATTATCGATATTTGTTGATGACACAAAAATAGCTAGTAAGGTAGCTACGACACTCGACAAAGAAGCATTACAATCATATATAGATCGACCTGCTCGTTGGGACAATCAATGTCAAATGAAATTTAACGTTGACAAATGTAAAGTGTTACACATCGGAAGCAATAAAATCGCGTTCAGTACGTAATGAATGGCCAACAACCTTTTGCAGTAAGTAAAGAAAAGGATATTGGAATCTTTATATCAAGCGATTTACAACCCAGTCAGCATTGTTCAGAGGTTGTTGAAACCGCAAACAAATTGATTGGCTTCATCGGACGAGTTTTTAATGATAAATCGGAAAAAGTAATATGTATAATTCGCTGGTTCGATCCCATCTAGAGTAATGTGTACTATTTTGGTCTCCCTATTACAAAAAAAAGACGTAGAAAAGCTAGAACGGGTTCAACGGAGAATAACAAAAATGATTCCCCGACTGAGAAATTTATCTTATGAACACAGGCTTAAAGAAGTAAATTTATTCAGCTTATCAAAACGAAGAATGCGAGGCAATCTAATAGAAGTGTTTAAAATGTTCAAAGGATTCAGTGATATTAATGAGGAAGATTACTTTACAATTGATCGGTCAAATAGAACATGAAGAAATAACAATTTCAAGATAAGTGGTAAAAGATTCTCGTCACACGAAGCCAAACACTTCTTCAATCGAGTCATCAATGTTTGGAACGCTCTACCCTGTGATATCGTTGATAGTACAACAGTTACGGCCTTCAAAAATAGATTAGACAAGTATTTTGAATCCAACCAGCAGCTAAGATATTACTCATTGACGTAATAACGTTTAGTTCTTTCGAATACTTGTGTCCTTGTCCGTTTTCTATCGCCCGGTTAATGGTAGCTCTTTCCACTTTCCTATATAATTTCCATGCACTTTTTCCATGCTGCATGGTTCTTTTTTTCTTTCCTGCCAGTTTGACTCCTGCCAGCTTTGACTGGAGGGATTGGAGGGGGGGGGGGGGGGGGAGGAGCCTTCATCTTTGCTGTCCTTCATCTTCCACCCTTAACAAGATAGTAAATGTAGCTTGTCACAAACAGCCTCGTTAGGACTATCAGGTCTGCTGCTGTTTGTTCTACCTTTGTGTGCTATGTCCCCGTACCTCCCAGCGAAAGGTGCTTCCTCCCTGCGTCCCCCAGCGCCACTTCACCGAGTCGTGTCTTAAGTTGCGGTCTTCCCCTTTCCCCAGTGTTGCGTCCCTTCTCCCTCCTCCACCGGCCGCGGTTATCTGTGTTTGTTTTTCTCAACCCCCCTCCCCTCAGTGTTCCTGCTCCCCCTCCTTGTGCCCCCTCTCCTTGCGTCACTCCCTCCCTACAGTGCTCCTACGACCCCCCCCCCCCCGCCCCCCGCCTCTCCTGCCACACTTCAGAGCCACCTTCTCGTGCACCCCACCCCCTCCTGCGACACTTGAGTGCCATCTCCTCATAGCACCCCCGCCCCTTCTGTGCGTCCCTCCGCAGGATCACAATTTTGTGCCCCACCCCCTGCCTGTGAACCGCCTACCCCCCTCGCCCCCAGTGCAAAGTGTCCCCCTCCCTTCAAGTGCGTTCTCCTCTCCCTTGGAGCGACCATGGCCCTTGTGCCACCTCCAAGCGCATCCCTCGGGGTGCCCCCCTCCCCCCCAACACCCCCTCCATACCCACAGTGCAGAGCCCACTCTTTCGCCTTACTCCGCGCCCCAAGCATGGGACGGGTGATATTCAAATACACTAGGCCGCAGGGCATGGTTACACGCTGTGCCCTTTTGAGCATCTTGGGGCCATGGGCACGAACTACCCGATATATTTCTGCCGAGAACGGATTGATCGTCCTCATGGCCTCAGATCACGAGAGTGAGGCCCGTCTTCCAAGTCATGGTGCTGCAGTCCCTCTTTGATCATGACTTCGCCCTTTTCATGTAGGCGGAGGTCGGACAATCACCTGCTTTCGGTTAGACCAGCTCGTCACCGAAAATGCTCCCGTGATCATAAAGGAGGAGCTAGAACGGACATATGAGTGGCCAAAGTCGAGGAAATCTACAAATTCCCCAGGTCGAATGCGATTAAGATTGTGTTTGAAGGCAGCGCCATGGCCGAGAAGGCGCTCGACCAGGGGCCTAGACTTTTTTCCATGTATGTGACACCTGGATACGAGGGGAGGTTTACACCTTCCTTCTAACATGTAATAGGTACCACTATGTGGAGGACCACCATTCAAATCGATGCCTCCTGCCTGTTGACGCTCTGCGCTGCTCCGAGTGTGCTGGGACCCACTCCTTTCGGTACTGTGCGGCGGCCGCTAAGAAGTGTCCCAAGTGTGGGGGAGACCACAGCGCCAGGGCGATGCGGTACCTTGTATACAAGGCGGTCCTGAAGGAGAAGGAGATGCAACGCCGCCAGAACGCTGCGGTGCTCTGCCTGCAAGGCAGCCCTGAAGGAGGAGATGGAACGCCGCCAGGGCGGTTCGGTGCCCTGTATGCAAGGCGGCCCTGAAGGAGAAAGAGATGCAACGCCGCCTGGCCAACAAGGCTTCCCCCTCCTCCTGTGCCAAGGTCGCCCAACCCCGGCCTCTGCCGCCTCCGTCCACACTCTTGACCCTTCGAACTCAAAGCTCAACTTTGCGGGCCTCCAGTGCGTCTTCAAAGCACACCTAGTGAACTGTGGCCCCCCTGTTTCCTTCTGGGACTCCCTTACTGAGGCCCTCCAGCTTAACCCGTGGGCTTAAAGCCGAGAAGTGGCCGAGAAACGGCACCATGACACTGCATTTTGAGACTAAGAAAAGAGCATGGAACATATACCAGAGTACTCCTCTCATAACCATAAAGCCGTTAAAAATATTTATTTATACTCAAACTTCATTCTTTTGGGTGGTGTTTGTTACAAAATAAACAGTCTCGTGACACATGGCATCTAGCCGAGAGTCGCTTGTTGTCTACTTTAGAGAATTTGACAAATGATTACTAAATGGATAGCTAATTCAGTCTGCCATGACCTTACAGCACCACCTATGACAAATAAGCCCACCTCAAGATCAATCACCCACCACAATGACCCAGGGCATGCATGGTCGGTTGCTCTTTGCCGCCACCGCCTAGAATTAGCTCGAATTAGGCGTTTTGAGCCGAGCCCCATACGGGGTCCACCGTTTCAGCGGATCGACTCGCGGGAGCCCAAAAATGGGTCCGCCGACGCTGCCGGGTTAATGGCCTCCCTGATGTCCGGCTACCACCGGCTCCCCCTTCCACCGTCATCATCAGGGCCATCGTCGGTAATATGAGTGACCACCCCTCCGTCACCGCTGACGGAACCGGTGCCCGATGCGACCCCAAACAACGCCTCCCTCTCTCTTTCTCAGTGGGCTCACCTACCTCCGCCACATCCTCCCGGAACACTTTTCCGGGTCCGACCTCTGCCGTATCCCTCCCACCCCAATCGGACTCCGAGGACTCGGTGTCCTTGGTGTGGCATCTTGGACTCAAATACAAGGTGTTACACCTGGGACTTCCGGCCCCAGTCCATCACCTCATTTGTCACTTCCTGGCGGAGAGGACGGCACGGATTCGGGTTGGCGGGCACGTCGGCCCCGCCTTCCCTCCGGAGACTGGCGTTCCGCAGGGAAGCGTTCTCTCCCACACTCTATACATAAATTACATTAACGATTGCCCTCATTCCACCGCGGGCCTGAGCGTACAGCATGCGGACAACGTGTCTCAAGTCGTGCACTACCTTGAGGTGCTCAATGCCCGCACGGGCAGGGAGATCACCAGAGTTGGAGCCCACGAGAAAGCATGGAAGATACGCACAAACGTGACAAAGTTTACCGTCATTTCTATGGCGACGAGAAATCCCGCCCCGCTCGTAGTCGATAGTGAGATCTTTGACATTCGCCCAGAGGGACGCCTTTTTCGGTCTAAGGATCACTCGACGCGGGATCACTCTCCACGTCACCGAGAGGGTGGCAAGGGCGAGGGCGGCCATGACCACGTTGTATCGATTCCAGGATCTCAAACCCAAAATCAAACTCCATCACGTCAAGGCTCTGGTGATCCCTGTTCTCATCTAACGGCCCTCAGCCGGCTCCAGAGAATCCAAAACCGTCTTATACGCTTTGTTTTCAATAAGAGGTGGGATGAGTTCAGACCATCAAGATAACTCCACGAGGCGGCCTCCATCCCGGCATTCAACGTCCGGCACCACCAGATGGCCTCTGCCGTCTGGGACCGCATGGAGACGGAGGTTGGGAGCAGTTCCTGGCATTACAACAGCTTCACCGGGACGCCCCAAACAAGGACCACGCGTGGTTTCCCAGGAGCCTCCGAGTCATCGAAAACGACCCCGATTAGGACCCACCCCATGTATAACACACACACACACACAGACGCACACACACACACACACACACACACACACGACCCGGCAGCTCAGTGGATAGAGTGTCTGCCTCACAACCAGAAGGACCGGGGTTCAATTCCCTGGCCGGGTGAGGATAAGTTGGGTTTATCTACTTTCACGTGTAGCCCCTGTTCACCAAGCAGTGAGTCGGTACGCGACGTCAGGCAAGGAGTTGTGACCTCGTTGTCGCGGTGTGTTGTGTGTGAGTTGTACAACCTCAGTCCTACCCAAAGATCGGTACTACGAGCTCTGTGCTCTTCCGTAGAGGAACGGCTGGGTGTCTCGAGAGAGACCCGCAGCAGACCAAGAGGTGAATTACACACACACACACACCTCTCTCTCTCTCTCTCTCTCTCTCTCTCTCTCTCTCTCTCTCTCTCTCTCTCTCTCTCTCTCTC